>NC_044065.1:24546247-24636683 GCF_902167405.1 Gadus morhua
ACCCACCTCTGAAATTTGAGAAACAGAGTTTATCCACTTCTCACTTCAGAGTTTAGCTACCTCCCAATACAGTAAATGTACTACCATTGGTTGCGATTCACTGATCTAAGTATTCATAGTTTACCCACCTCTTATTTCACCACTACACCCTTGCATTTCTTTTTTATATACTTATATATACTATACTTTATACTAATATACTTTTTTATATTTGTTTTCGCAAGATGTTGACAGACGCCTCACAGCAGGAGACCGTGGCCAGTGTAGACACTGTGGAGAGTGTCGATACTGGGGATCAGCCCTTGCCCTCCTCCACTTCTGACGCTGGGACACAATGTTATTTGAAGCCCCCCCGATGGTCTCACGGTAAATCTTTGGTATTTTAAGGGGTAGATATTATGTCTAAAACATTGCAAGTAGGACATTTCCATACACATTGATGAAATTAATACATAGCCTACATCAAAACATAGCCGCTTAGATTTGCCATGATTGTCATATGTTTGGGTATGTTTACTGCCTCTGCCACAGCTGTGCAGGTTAACCTGAAGCCCAAGATGGTTAGCGTGGGCACACAGACTTCAATCAGCCCACAAACCTCCACTCCCCTCGCTAGTCCTGAACAGACAGTTGACGACGATGATGATGATAATGCCACTGTCATCAGTGACTTGTCGTGGGTGCCCGAAGAGCCGATGGATGAGGAGGAATTGTTTGATGAGGAGCCACCTTACACGTGTGACCCCCACCACAAGTGAGATAATCTAAAACCAACATAGACCATATTGAATGCTCAATGCTTTGTTAGTTTGAATGACACCGCCCCCCTCCCCCTCATTTTTTGTTGTTGTAGTTGCATTGACAAATTCATTGTTTGCCAAGAGGAGCTGATGGGCCTTTTTGCCATCTGTCCGGCCTGTTGTGAGAGGTCGGATAGTAGCATCGTGCAGCAGGAAGGAACTTTTGTTAAGATCAAGCAGGTACAGTTTTGTTTATGCAGTTTTGTTTACGTGGCCATCTGATTAGAAAATCTGAATATCTAATTACAATCTGATAGCTCTGACTGTCTTGCCAGTTAATTTACAATGTATGTACCAGGCTGGCTTAAGTCTGCTGGTTTGTGATGCCATCATATTTGAGTGTTATACTGTATTGGTCATGTGTGTTTCATTGAAAATATGAAACCTTTGACCAGTAATGTACAGTACTTACTCTATATTGAATCCTGATATACTGTTGATTACAATGTTTTATTTTATTTTATTACATATCTAGGTCTGGGCATCATGTGGCTACCACCGTTTCTGGCAAAACCAGCCAATGCTTCACAGGAACATGCCAACCTGCAACCTCCTGTTAAGTGGGGCCATTCATTTTACTGGATGTTTGGCCACACAGACACTAAGAATGTTGACCCTGTTTGGCCTGCAGTGCATCAGTGCCAGCAGTTTCTTTCGCCATCAGCGCCGCTACACCATCCCTGTAATCGTTCAGGCCTGGCAGAATGATCAAGCCAAGAATTTTAGTGACCTACGGGCAATGGATGGCGGGCTAGTTCTTGCTGGTGACTGCAGGTAAACCAGTGTGAGAGCTAGACCAGTTCCACGTTTTGATTTTGTTATTTGTTATCATGTAGGGTGGCTTTAGTTGGCATTTGCAGTTGACATGGTGGATTGTCTTTACAGACCATGGTTTTAAAAACTTGAAACATAAATTGTAATTAATTCCAGGTCAGATTCTCCTGGGCACTGCGCAAAGTATGGGTCATACTCTCTGATGGAGGACAGAGTGAACAAGGTGGTGGATGTTCAGCTTGTTCAGGTAAACCTGATGTTATTAGACAAAGAAATGAACTCTGCAATTTGGTAAAAGGATTGTATCTTAATATAACATCTTTCCACTACAACCATGCATAGAGCTTTATTTGTATTGCCTAACTAGAGTAGTGTATCATAATGCCTGGACCAGCAACGCTTCGGTTCATTAACGCCTCCTTCAACACCACAAGCATTCTACACTTACACTGTTATGTCATGTTGCAGAGCTCAGAGGTCCCCAACAGCTCATGGTGTGAGCTTGAAGGGCTCAAGCGCAGTGTTGGCCTGCTGAGGGGAAACGACCTGCTTTTGGCAACGCTGATCACGGACCGACATCGCCAGGTATTTACAATAAAAATGCAGTATAGAATGTAAATATCTGAATTGCACTGAAGCTGGATGTTTGAGTTTTTTTTCTCCTTAGGTTGCCAAATGGGTGAGAGAGGAGCTGATCCCTGAAGGGACACAGCATTATTTTGACGTGTGGCACATTGCCAAAAGTATGTATCCATTGTTGGAACCTTGAAGCAGTTTTTGTTAGTGCATATCAATTAATACCATTTGTTCTAAAACAGGTCTGGGGAAGGCATTGGATGCAGCATCCAAAGAGTGTGACCAACTACAGTTGTGGAGGCCAGCTATAGTGAATCACCTCTATTGGACTGCAGCCTCAACCCCAGATGGCAACCCAGCGGTCATGGAGGCCAAATGGAGAAGTTTAGTGAACCACATCCAGGACATCCATGACCATGACACCCCTGCCTTCTCCAGTTGTGCCCATGGCCCTCTAGACGAAGATCAGCGCAACAAAGAGTGGCTGGACCCAGGTACAGTACTGGTATTATGCACGCTCTACATAGTTTTGTTTTAGTTGCTGTCTTTGAGTAATTGTCTGGATGCTTTGACATGTGACCTTCGTGATGAAATTATTTTTTCATTCCCTGGCAATCTCATAACATTCTGTTTACTGTTTATGTTTGCTATAATTCATATGCAGGACAATTTCATGTGTTTCCATTTCAAAAAGGAATTCTGTCTGTATCCATCTTCCTGTCTATTTGTACGTTTTCCGTCTGTGTGTCTGTCTACCTCCCTGCCTACCTGTCTTGGTCTTTTCAGGCTCATTGGCAGCAGTCAAGTTGGAGAACATAATGATGAGGGCTGCCTTGCTGAAAGATGTTCGTCAGCTGTCTCCACAGCACCAGACCTTCTCCCTTGAGGCTTACCACTCCCTCATCTTGCACTTCGCGCCCAAGCACACAGGGTTTTCATACCTTGGGATGTATAGCAGGTCAGTGCTATCCAATGGAATAACACTGCCAATTATTATGCCTTTTATAGTAATAATAGTACCTATTAACGTGCCTATTGTAGTATTTTGTCATACACCAAGTTTCAAAGGTTTTCTAAAATGTGTTATTTTGTAGGCTTCTCTTATAATCACAATGCCAATCGCGAGACAGCACGGAGAAGTGACGGGACGGAGAAGTACTGCGTGCGGTATCCGCGCTTCAGAAAAGGTGCCTATGTGGTGCGTCCCATCAAAGAGGCAGCCTCATACGGTAAGCAGTGTCAGGCAGTTCTATCATATTTTGAGATGGCGCACGAGTGATCAGTGACAATGATCTTTATAAAGTAATATTATTATTATTATTATTAATATTATTATTATTATGTCTGCAGGTTATGCAACATCATTAATGAAGGCCCTTCGGGAGAGCTACGCTAATTCACCCGCGGTTCTTCGAGAGGTTGGCGCCAATTTGTCCTCCGATGCACCCGCCCCCATCGCCAAATCCTTCGAACAGATTCCTAAGGAGGAGGCCATCAGCCTCTACCTAGCCCGGCAGTCACGCTTCAAGAAAACCTAATTTCACATTATTATTTTTTTCCACGGACAAGTCCAATGATTCAGTTGTTATTATTTGCATGAAATTTCTTTGTATATAATTCAAAATAATTTGGTAATCATTTTACCTGTGCCTTGTCAACCTCTGTGTGCGGTGTTGTCTGGGCTCACTGTGTGTCTGCTTGATGTGCTTTTGCATGTATCACTGCATGTATGCATGCATGAAATAGTGTGTGTGTGTGTGTGTGTGTGTGTGTGTGTGTGTGTGTGTGTGTGTGTGTGTGTGTGTGTGTGTGTGTGTGTGTGTGTGTGTGTGTGTGTGTGTGTGTGTGTGTGTGTGTGAGAGAAAAAGAGAACCATCAACTGACCCTCGGGTATGACTACACTATTGCAGAATTAATTAGAATTAGAATTAAACATTGCGGGTCTAGCCCTTCATCAGTGTTCCTTGTATGTTTTGTGCCTAACCATTTTTTTATATAGATTTAATTCCAACCTGTGTCTTTGTTCAGTAACCATTACAAGCAATGCCAATCAACTTTTTTTTATCCAAAATGCATGTGTTCTGTGTACTTTATAACATTTTAAGAGCAATTGAATGATCACAACAGAATAAGCATAACTATTATTTTATTCATTTTCATCCAAACAAGGCCATTGAAAGCCCTGATAGGTCTGGTCATCATTCTGGAATTGCTGTCTGATGGTTGAAACCACACAAGAGGGTAGAGGCTTCCTTATACTCCTCCCTAAAACGCCATAAGCCCAGCGTATAGCTTGCCTGTACGCAGTGTACCGGTATTGCCTAGGGATAAGCAGGAAAGATTCTTAAGTTTAAAACTCTGTAAGTAGGTTGGAAACGTCATTTTAAGCCTGTTTCTTATGCATGTTTATTGTGTATGCAACACATCTCCTGTCACCTATAACTGTTGGTTCAAATGACTCAGTGTAAAAAGATTTGTAAAGTAAACATAAACCATGAACATACTCGTGCGTGCTGGCTTGAAGGGGACCATGATCCTGCCTGAAGTGTGTGTATGCTATTTTTAGCACAAACGGATTCAGGCAGCATGCCTCAAATCCAGGATGCTGCGTTAGGCACGTTACATCTGCTGGCCACGGGGTGAGCTCCTCGACCAGCGACCAAAACGCGCTCACCTCCCTACAACACAAGCTCTCCACCACAGTTTCCATGGGACGACACCGCCCACACAGACACCTGCCAAACACAGCGACACAGACACGCTTACTGCTCTCTCCCGGTAAGCGGTACCCTGACAGTTTCAATGACAATCAATCACGAGGAAAACGAGTTAGCACTATAAAAAATAATCATAACCAGCCTACTCGGCGTCGGCTACGTTTGCAAACAACATTTTCACCGGAGAAAGGTAAAAGCTTAGAATAAACACTAGGGGTTCACAGGTGGGACTGTCAAGCTAGCCCATATTTAGAAGAAATAGAAGGCATAATATGCCTTCTATTTCTGGATCTTCTGACTAAGTTTAGGGTACTTATCTGAGCCAATGACATAATCACTGTCACTAGATATAAAGAAAACGTTGACTTTCTTTCGATGCTATTCAATGACAGTAAAAAAAAAAAAAGTTATTGTATGCACTGCTGTTCATAGACTACTAGCTCCAGCGCTCCTTGCTGCGTTTCTAAATGGTAGCAACTCACCAGGACACTTCACCAACTCTCCACTCATTCTCCTCTGACCATGCATTTATTTGTCTTTGACGGCCATCGGCTCTCGGTATTTCCTCATTTCCCCTCATACGCCTAACCGGTTCGAAATTATATGGCTGTGGGCCATCATAAATGTTTACAGTGGGTCTTGCTACCTCTTCCTCATCCCCGTCCGCCATAATGCTAGTTCTATGCGTCTACCTTACGTGACGTCATCGCCAAATTGCGTAAAAAATAACCGTTACTAACCAAAAACTACAAAAACTGGACTTTAACACCATTTTGGAGACATTTCTAACTTTATATACATATTTTGAGTGCTTTATGTACCCATTAATCAAAACTTCCGGTTAACCTGCACCATGGGCTTTAAGCAAAAAAGGTCAACTTCAGCGTTCGGCCAGTCTTTTATTTTGCATTTATTGACGAGTTGAGTGAGTTCCAGTCAATATCTTCCCATCTGGAGTTATTATTTTATTTTACATTAAAAGACGAGTTGAGTGAGTTCCAGTCTTTTATTTTGCATTTATTGACGAGTTGAGTGAGTTCCAGTCAATATCTTGTGCAAACAAATTCGGCCGTTATTTTACATTTAAAGACGAGTGAGTGAGTTCCAGTTTTTTTTTCATCCGTTTTTTTTCAATACACGATTGAACGTCGTGCAAAATGTTTCCTTCTGTATTTAAGTTGTGTAGGATTAAGTTACCTCGGAGGCTTTTACAATCCATTTTGTTTTTAGTTTATCCTGTCATTAATAAGACAGTCAGAGAATAAATAACTTGTCTGGTACAAGTGGGCGAAACCTTATCTAGGGGTGTGTTCTCTTAGCCTGTGGCCAGAAAGGGTGGAGGCCTAGGAGCAGAGGATAGCTGGGACGCACATCCCAATCAACAGAGAGAGAGAGCAACGCACGGGAGGAGTGCACATATATAGCTTAGAGATAATAAAATAATTTGTCTAACGAGTTGAATAAACTCAAATAAATTGTAGTAAAAATAGTGTTTATACACCTAGAGAGAATATGAATATAGTACCGACGGCTGCGGAGATTTTGAGTAGAGGCCGTCTATTGCTCAAAGGTGAGATGAAAAAGATCTCTGAGAAATGGGAAGAAAGGACAGAAGTATCAGGCACTATATGGCCCATGGGAGGGACCTTCGATCCAATAGTGTGTAGAGACATGGAGGTAGTGATAAGGAATCACAAAGCTAACAGGAGTGGAAAAAAGGCCTTAGAGAAGAAGGCCAGGGAAGAGTTAATTCTAGCTCTGTTCGAAGAAGAAGGAGATAGGTGGCGTTCATTACATCGAGTAGCCAGGCAGATAATAACCAATGACGAGAAGGCTCAACCATTGTCTCTGAAGGCTGAGCCACCACCGTACAAGCCGTCAAAAATGTATCCATTGTTAAAAGGCATGGTAGCGATTAAAGAGGAGGTTACACTAGATGAGGAGGAAAAGCAATGTAACACACAGGGAAGGAGGGGCGCACCCATACACAGGAACTGTTATGAGGGGATTAGAAAGGCAAGAGGAGAGTGTGATCATGCTGAAACTAGATCTAGTGAAAGTGAGGACGAAGATGAGGATAGTGATGATGGGCATGTGAAGAGATTTTGGTGAAGCCCATGAGTAAGAAAGCTAGGAGGAAATTAAATTGTCGGAACAAGAAACAGAGAGAGAGAGAGAGAGAGAGAGAGAGAGAGAGAGAGAGAGAGAGAGAGAGAGAGAGAATGGATTTGCATTGTGCTGAATAGATTACATTTGTGATTGGATGTACTCTGTACTACTTGGTCTTTCGATATAACCTGTGGCCCCTTAATGGCCCCTGTTTTAGGAAAATCATAGAACCACCACTGGGATCGGTGACTCTGTGGTTCTGTGTGTCGCGACAACCTTTGAGACTCTCCATAGCGTCGTGGTACCATGAGATATGAATCAATAGATCTTGGTACACAGGGCAATTGGTGAAACACTGTGTTGGTTCAGAGGGATACAGCATGTTGGGTAAGGGAGAGGATTGAGAGGATTCTGGATGTGATGAGTTTAATGTAAAGGACACAGAGAGAGATGGTAGGGCCCAACCCAGAGGTGATAAATCAATGGAGAGCCCAGTATCGAAGTATTAGAGCTACATGATAATCACAGGTTTTAAGGGTAATTATCTAGACTCCATAAAATGAACAATTAGCGTTTAATGTTATCAATAACATGCACACCGCTCGTCCACAGAAGTCCAGGGGGCTACCAGCGCTGGGGATTCTTATTATAAGAATTCAGGGTAAACACAGTTGCACTCCTCAAAAGAGGAGCTCAGCTTACCCAAACCTTGGACTCCGCAGTGGATAGGTGGATGTTGTTTTGGTGTTTGGACCTGACGAGGTCTAGGTGCCAAGATAACAACACAAATAAAATGTTTCCTAAGGAATTACGATGATAATGGACATTTATTAAAAGTGGTCGTACAATCTAGAAATAATAATCGGCAATACTTAAAAATTAGACCGAATGAGTACGATTAAATATTATTCAAATTTATGAATTCATGTTATCCACAATGACAAATGTCATTTAAAATTAAATAAGTAAAATACAATAAAAAAGGGTGGTTGTTTGAGCCTGCTCTCGCGTGTGTGTTAGGGCCACAGAGGCAGGGGAGAATCCTCTCCTGCTTAGAGTGATGGAATACACAAAGGGGTACCAAAAGCTTACTTCACACAAAACAACAGGTAGAATATAATAAGATTAGATCGCCCAATTTAAATAGTGAGTATAGGAAAATCGGGTGGAATTATAAAGGGAATTATGATTATGAGTAACGGTTAACACAGAAGTGAATCGCCTAATATTGAAAATGCAAGTTTTAATATTGTGAATTTTTGTTTTATTTTCACATCTCCTTAGTTAAGGACAATAGGTGGATTAACGCTACATCTGCCGGGAAGGGATCCTACATGCTAGGTCTCAATTTACATTCAGAAGTGGTGGGTTTACCTTTCAAATGCCATGACTGCTGCTGCAACACTTTTATCGAATATTAACATTTGATAATGATACTTTTAACTCTGATGAATTACCTTTAGATTCACCCCATCATATACCCCCCGCACACACAGAGTCAAATTTTAATTGTTGTTGTTGTTGTAGCTGCTCTGGTGTGTCCATTACGCACTGCCTTGGCTGCATGGGCAATTGTGATTGAAGACTCTGTCTCCATCCCTCCACTTTGCGGCCAAAACCACCTTATGGGTGGGGATTGATTGTATCCCAGGCACGGCATCCTGCACTAAGCCAGTATGGAAGGCTGGTTAGCCAACGACGGGTAAGATCCCACCTTGAAGACCGGGACAACCTAAAACAGGCACATTCACGATTACTTGGCAGTCACTGTGAGCACTGGCTCACTTGATGATGAAGTGACAAAATGCAAACAACATAGGAAGAGCCGGAGGGTCAAAGGTGGAGGGGGAACAGGAGTCAGATATGGCAGCCCCAGCAGCAGAGGTGGTGGTATTGGGACAGGGCATGTTGCGTTTTATTTGACAGTTGAGGCATGAAGGCCTGCTGACCCATGAAATCTTTTCGGTTTAGTGCATGACTTGGTAACGGCGTGGTTTCAAGGCGGCTGATGGTAAAACCCACAAATATCAACCTTTGGTTTTGGATATACTGGCTTCGATTTCCCTTCCCAATAGATTGGTTTTATTTTACGGATGGTTAAGGTTAGGAGTTCCAACGTTGGTTCCACCAACGGCATTGTTAGGTTTGCTTATCATTTAAGTGCGCATGGTTTTGACCATTGCGCAAGGGGGGAGGTGTTGAGGAGTGTTGAGGAGAATTAGAAAACAAGGTTTTTTCTTCACCATAATTGCAGAAAATGATTGATAACCAACTAAATTAGTATGAATTATGTGCAAAAAACAATGTAAGAAAAACAATCACTACTACATTGGGACACATTCCCACACCTGAAGGACCATTTTGATATTTGGTCATGAACTATGTTGACATGTTGTGCACGTTAGTTATCCTTGACAGGTTCAGCAGATGGGTAGAAGCAGTCCCATCAAAAGACCAAAGTGCGGCTAGAGTAATCAAGTTTCTGACTAGAAAAGTCATGCCAAGGTTTGAAATTCAATCAAAGATAAGTTCAGACAATGGGCCAGCGTATATTCAGCAAACACTTATTCAAGCACTAAATAGAATTTGTTAGATGCAATTATTACACACACACACACACACACACACACACACACACACACACACACACACACACACACACACACACACACACACACACGCACACACACACACACACACATCTATACACACATAAAACATTTAAGAAGGAATGCAACTGAGGCATTATCAATTATAATACAAACATATTTAAAACACATACAAATTTCGGGTCCAATGTTTCCAGAAGCAAGGTATCAATTAGACATCAATCAATATCTATAGCAATACTGAGTTATCACATACAAGCTAAATAGAATGACACAGCTAGCTTTGCACGTAATACTTACGGTTAGATTCATGCTTCACTTACATTTCAAGGGCCCCATAAGGGACTTCCATTAGAACAATTTAGAATGAAAGGAAATATGTTTTTGAACAACTAACTGCTGTACATGAGTTTGTATTTCTACAATAGAAAAAAAAGTTCCAGAGCCAGATGCAGACACACCCGGAGCCTACAAACTACATCTGCCAAGCAAGGAGTAACAGCCACATGATGCAATCAAATAGTGGCAGGGGTTTGAATGAATTCTGTTTTTGTGTTCAACCATTCACAAAAATATTGGTTGCATAATTTATATAAAATCAGCAACGTTTTGTCAAATTTACCATGGCTACAGCAGAAGGACTATCCGAACAATTAGATGCCACCTCCCGAATGATCTATCAAATTAAGCTAGTCTTGGTTATGCATTGGCAGAACCAAGAGGGGTGTGTGGGATGATAGGGGCGACATGTTGTGCGTTTATCCCCAACAACACATCTCTGGATGGGTCGGTGGCCAGGGCGCTGGAAGGATTATAGTGCCTCAGATTAGAGTTGGCAGAGAACTCCGGAATCAATAACCCCTTCTCAGGACGGATGGAGAGCCTGTGAGCAGTGAGTGCTAAAGGAGCACCAGGTGTCATCCAAGAGTACATGGAGATCCAGTTGAACCTGGAGGCACAAATGAGGATCCAAAGGAGGCCCGACCCGATCCTACTGGACGGTTGGGAACATATGCCCTTGCCAAAGAGGGACGAACATTGGACTGTGATATCTCAAACACCAGGTGGAGGCTCACGAAATGTGCTAGTAACCTCTTCATGTGAGCCGGCCTCGTGATCTACAAGGCTTGATTTCAGCCAACAGGAGCAACATCTATGACCTTGTCCAAAACCCCCCACCTGTATTCTGCGCACCAATACATGAAGATCACCTGAGCCATTGAGTTCCGTGCAAACCTACAAACAATCTCAAGATTTCAAATGCTGAAATGTCCATGTTTGGGTACATTATCATGACGCATATTTTCAAAATTATTAATTTTTAGTTTATTATTATGTCACATATTTTGGAGAATGATGATTTTCAATGCATGCTGAAAACATATTGTTATAATTTTTATGAGGGTATTTTAGGTACACATTTTATTTGGTTGTATTCTAAATGTGGAAACATTGTGGTGTTATGTTTAGAAAGGTTTTATGATCTTTTTACGAATACTTTGCGGGAGTCAAAAATATTGGACATAATACACCACATTTGGCAATCTTTTTCATCACCAGGTTGCAATCCCTGGATGCAGGTTGAAACCCCTGCTTTAGATTAGCGATGCTTTTTCTAGGTAGCCAGATGTGGTACTATTCTGATCCAATTGCCGGCACATAATCTCATAGACTAATTAATAGATAAAGGGGACATGGGGAAATTTAAGTAATAGAGATGTTATTATTGTTTTCTTTTATTGAAGCTTGGGCAAGCCTCAAATGGGGGATATGTGGTAGAAATTAACCTTACATTTTATGTTAAACTATGATTATTATTAGGCCTACATATCATATAGATACTTTAATAGTGGAAAACAGCTGATCACCTTTAGCCTAGATGTTATTTGCCGTGTGACACCAGTGAGTAGGTCCAGGACATTCTCACCTGATGGGCCATGTGGCACATCAGTCAGAGAGTCCAGTCTACTCCCATTTTGATGTACTCTCTGAAGACAATGCTTACATTCACACGTGTGCATCATCTCTGTTTGTATAAGGATAATATATGTTCTAAGGTCACATTGGTAGCCAGAAGACATGAGAATATACTGACATCCACACAGTGTGACCCAGAAAAACATTCTATGCACATCAATATTTGATGAAAGTCCAACTTTGTATTGTGTAAAGGATTGGGGATATAAGGAGCTGTCCGGGATTCATTCGGCAGTGTGTATTTGCGAATACCATTCGGCTTTGTTGTCTCTCGTTTGCGGGCGGCAATAAACTCTCCATCTATACTCGACCTGGACTCTCCGATTCCTCTTTGCTTATAGCTAGTTGAAGTGAATTAGATAAGTTGTTATTATTAGAAATCCCACCACATTACCATGGCCCATTGGAGGAAAATAGCAACAAGGAGCTTATTCAAAAGGGAAGCACTGCACACCGCAAAATCACAGAACTGATCATGGATGAGAGGTGGTCAAAGACGATTCCAAAGTACTTGACCTTTAGGTAATGAGTCAGCCTTCAATATAATAAGCTTTTGTTTAGATGTGTTGTACTAGTAACATTTATTATTGTACAGTACATACATAATGGCCTTCTACAGAATGACAAGAAATGCAGCTCTTGTGTACTTTGAGATAATAGATTGAAACTACATTACTATTTAGTAATAATTGTTTTTGCTGAAGTTATGTAACCAATCATATCTTTAATTTTTCCTCCCTCTCTGATGCCAGATCCACTGGTGCCCTGGAGTGTTTCCATGCACACGTTCTGATGTACGCATCAAAACGAAACGCCTTCGTACCACCTGTGTATGCGACCCGAACACTTTTAGCTGCCCTTGACTACAATGAACACTGCAGCCGACCCTACTATGTGAAGGCAGATGGCAAATACAGGTATGTTGATGTTTAAAACACAAAAAATCATAATTCTGACTCCCCCGTGAACAGATAATCAGTAGATTTGGTGTGTAATTGGGTGCTGGTCCAAAAAATCATAGCAAAGCAAAAACCTTTACAGCAGTCACTTATAAGTGTGGCATTTGCAATAAATAAGATTGCACAGCTGTGCAATTGTATTTGTGGAAGGTATAACCCCTAGTAGTGAGTGTTGTCAGATTTTTTGCTTTACCACATTATAGGGTAAAGCCTCAACCTACTGGTCATGCCGAAGTACTGTGTCTGTGCTGCACTCTAAAAATTCGGTTGACCGCTGACAGGGCCTACCACCTCATGTCATAATGACATTTTTTTCCCCACTGGGCGTGACATGGTTGTTGAGGGTACAACGACAATGAGGTCAAGTCTGAAGTCTGTTTGAACATTTATTATTTGAGGAATTCAAAATACACCCTTTATATACTATATTGTTCCTTGATAGTCTATATATCTTTTGTTTATTCTCCTTATAAAGTGAAACACATCTAATATCAACTTACCACATTTTTATTTGTTGGTAACTGTACTTTTTGTGTCCTGTCAGCTACCACAAAATGTTCAACAAAAAAAGCGGTGGCTTCTGTCTGTACATAAAGAAGGTCAAGAAGAGTTATGAGTACATAAAAGACCTCCAGTGTGCCATCCTACGCTGCAAGTTGGACCAGTTGGCGGCAGGGAAGGGCATGCCTCGGAAAAGAACGATGAGACCAGATGACCCCCGACGACTTGGGACTCTCAGTGGTGTCCCTGCACCAACGGAACAAATTTTGGAGACTCAACGCAGCAGAGGTCGTGGTGAGTTGGCATGTGATTGTGACACCTACTGTTTTTTGTAATAACATCTCTCATTGGAGAAGGAGCATAACTTCTCCTTATATGTTACCTGTTAGATTGTCCATAAACGCATAATCGGTAGAAGATAAAGTTAAATCTTTTAATCTGGCTAGTAATACCTAACTTTGCAATTTTGTCCAATGTTACATTTTGATTTTTATTACTCTCTGTCAAGGTGAACCACTCCCGCAAAAGTAGAAGACAACCTGCACCAACCAGGGCTTGTCCTGGCATCAAACCTGCCGTCTTGTCTGAAAGGACAACCAGAGAACTCCGGATCTAAAGCAATATTTTCAAAATGTAGCCTTATGTAATTGGTTTCCATAATGTAAGATATGTGTTTTTGGGATCTCTGAATTCCCTCAGTAACATTTTAAAACATTAAAACTTTATTTCATAAAATCAAATTGATTCTGAAGTTCATACAGAATATGTGGAGAAATTAAACTAAGAGGTATTCTGTAAGCATTCAGTTGAAATAAAAAAGAAAGAAACTTCCTGTGCTGGCATCAAGGGAAAATATTATAATATTAAGATTTTCTGCACATCAGATGTAATGGTGGGAACGAAGCGCAGGAGCAGCAATAAGTCGTGTGTGATTTTCTGCATAGTGTAACCAAAGCATAAGAAAAACATATGATGTAAGTAAAGGAAATGGCAGTTCGACATTTTTAAACTGTATTGACTTGAAAATTGACTATAATTGGAATTTCACAGATGTAAATCAACACAACAGAGTAAATAAATATGTATTTTTAATTTAGAAATATGGGTCACTAACTATGACCAAAATATACAGTAATAAGACAGTACTATGTACATAATTCACAGGGCAGGGTACACTGGGCTGGAGTCTATTCCTCATCTATACCATTTCGGCTAGGGATAAAACCTTTGTAGATCCCATTGGGGTCTGGGTATTTTTCACGTATTCTCCAAACAGAGCAATTTGGTATGACAACTCTGTGGCCTTGTCCAAGTTGACCATACTGCTAAATGATATACTGTCTATATGCAGAAAAGCGGAACTGCCTGTGGCTTTCCCCCGGTGTTTGTGCATCTTCTAATGCTCGGGAGTCATTCCAGATGCGTCTAGCCATGCGGAGGACCCCCGGCTGCAAGATGAATGCATCCATGTGAGGCAGGACAGAGATGCAATTGTCCAGCGTTTGTCGGCAGCACACCTTCTCAATGTCTCTAATCATCTGCCTGCATCTGCCACAGACACACCACTCTGGTTGCCCGGGTGTTCAAATAATTTGGGAATCGTGCCATCAGGTCAAACAGCATGCTTGGGTCCCTTTCCAGGCAGGTCAGAAGCAGCTCATGAGACTGTGTGATGTCTAGAGCTTGAATTCTAGCCTGAAATAGTAGATATTTTCATGTCAATGGATGTTGCAGAGGTCATGATTTTTAAAACAAATAGAAATATTGGCTGCTGGACATCTAATCCAAAGACAATAATAATAAGAAAATACTAATATGGTGCTGCTCAGCGGCAATCCTCTCCTGCTGAAATTGCTGAACTCTGAGTAAATCATCATGAGTAAGAACAGCAGGTCCACGTCCCCGGCGACCTCTTGCTCTTCTTCTTGCTCTGTTAGGAACATCTCTGCTGGTTCCTGGTCTCTCATGTTGGGCAAAATAACCTGCTGAGCACATCACATGTACATTATAAATATAGCTAACTCCTACCCTAGCTTAATGAGCACATCACATGGCAGTCACCTTATAATATAGTCAACTTTTAACACATAACACATACATGAGAATATAGTCAGGTCAGGGCCGGAGCCAGGGCCCCATTTCTCCTCCCGGCAGATGGTAGACACTCAGACAATGCACCAGTCATCCTCAAGAACGGGAGGACCACAACAGGAGATGCTCTGAAGCTCTCCCCCGTGAGGAGGAACACAAGAAGATATACATGCATACACTAGTGCCTGGGAGCCAAGGTCAAGTAAAAACACACAGAACCACACACATCTCAAACGCACACACCTCATCACGAGGAGATACAGCATAAGACTGTATCACTCTGAGACTCTTCACCTTCTTCTGAAGCAGACCTTCCACGGAGGCGAAGCTCCGGACGAACCATCAGCGCTGATTAGGGACTTAGACATATTCGATTTCTCACGCTTATGACTCTGTATAACCGTTGCCACTTTACTTAATAAATCCAAGGTCCTCGTGCCGACAGACTTTATTACCTCTCCGTCTCATTTCATCTGGTCCAGTAACTAGACAGACCGTTTTTCCCTTCAATTTGGTGACCCACGACGTGATTTTTTCTGAATTGGACCGCAACTGGGAAACGAGAGACGGAGAGCGGCACGGCCTCGGGACCCCGGAGCACCGGACCGATTCCTGCAGTCTCACCTCGCGATCGCCCAACAAAAGGTAGGCAGAACCTGTTGATAAAATCCAAACTCTGCATAGTTATATAGGAACCACATTAGGAGGTGAGACTGTGAGAACGGTTCGCTACGGGATATCTCGTGGGGACTAATAGGACTGCACCCCAGCATTTCCCCATAAAACCCGATTGACCCCGAATGCGTGACACATCGAATATCGGCTCGTTGCATGGTGAAAGAATACCCTCGAGACCATAGGGCCTATAAGAATCGGTCATAGTGATACAAGACTACCGATGGCCAAAGTAATAAATGCCTGGGCCACAGAGTGGACTCAGAAGGATGCCTGGACCGAGGGTGGAACCAGAGGGAACAATAAATACCTGGGCCATAGAGTGGACCCAGAGGGATGCCTGGCCCGAGGGGGGAACCAGAGGGAATAATAAATGCCTGGGCCACAGAGTGGACTCAGAAGGATGCCTGGACCGAGGGTGGAACCAGAGGGAATAATAAATACCTGGGCCATAGAGTGGACCCAGAGGGATGCCTGGCCCGAGGGGGGAACCAGAGGGAATAATAAATGCCTGGGCCACAGAGTGGACTCAGAAGGATGCCTGGACCGAGGGTGGAACCAGAGGGAATAATAAATACCTGGGCCATAGAGTGGACCCAGAGGGATGCCTGGCCCGAGGGGGGAACCAGAGGGAATAATAAATACCTGGGCCATAGAGTGGACCCAGAGGGATGCCTGGACCGAGGGTGGAACCAGAGGAAAAAACTAGGCTCGTTGCATGGTGGAAAAATACCCTCGAGACCCTAGGGCCTATAAGAATCGGTCATAGTGATACAAGACTACCGATGGCCGAGTATTGGATGTGTATTAAATAATTCTATGTGGTGAGAAGGTTAGAGTCCTTTATCAGGGTTAAAGTCCCTTTGCAAAGGAAACAGCGTGTGTATGCGCGAGTGAACGAGAGACAGTGTGTGTATGCGCGAGAATAAGAGAGAGAGAGACGGAGTGGCTGTGTGTGTGTGTGTGTGTGTGTGTGTGTGTGTGTAAGAGGCCCAGAGAGAGAGAAAGAAAGAGAGCGAGCATATTTTTGGGCCGGCTAAAATATGGAAATAAATCAATTAGTGATAACCCGGCTATGTGTGCAACGCTTGCTTGCTTTGCTATGCTTAACGCTATTCTGCTGTGTCTGATGATTGTGGGTGCGGGACACAGAATGAGAAGTCTGTCGATATGTTTCTGTGTGCGTCTGCGAGAAAGAGGGAATCTGTGAGTGAATCAGTGGGTGTGTATGCGTGATCCGCTCTATCTTTGTCCGTTAAAACGGGTAAATGTAGGAATAGATAGATTGATAATAATGAATAAATGTCTCTCTGACGTATTGCGTTGCTCTATGGCGTAACCTGCGGAAATAGATAAATTGACAATGATAAATAACCTTTTTTACTGTGTCGCTTCAATTTACTGTTTGAACCGTTAAAACTAGACCTAGACAAGTTGACAAGGATAAATGATATCTCTTTTACTGTGTTTCTTTGAATTACTGCCGGACCTGTCGCATAGATAAACTATGATACTAAACAACATCTCTTTGCCGCGTTGGTTGACGGTTTAGTCTGTTGAAGCAGATTAATCAATAAAGATAGATAACGATTATTGGCTATGAAGAATATCTGGATGTATTGAATAACGTCTTTAGGCCCTGTTGTTGTTTTTTGCTTCCCTCCCCCCCTGTTTTTTCCTCCTTTTTTCTCGTTCTCCTCCTCCAAGAGTGACAAAAGTTACCCCCTAGTCTCTCATCCGCTCTCGTGTGTTAGGCAAGCCACACAGAGTTATAGCATCACGGCCGCCATTTTTTGAGTTCTCTCACTCAGTCCCAAACCACACCTCCCCCTCCGCCAAAGTTGGGCCACTCCAACTCTACCCTTCCCCAACTAGACCGCCCCCTGCTGGACCACTCCAACCTTACCCTTCCCCAACTACAGCGCCCCCTGCTGGACCACTCCAACCTTACCCTTCCCCAACTAGACTGCCCCCTGCTGGACCACTCCAACCTTACCCTTCCCCAACTACAGCGCCCCCTACTGGACAACATCAATGCCAATCCAACCCCGACTCTCGATCACCCCCTGCTAGAAGAATTATCCCGGTTACTAAAAAAACTAAGAAGACAAACCTCCCCGCACCCGGCCCTCAGTGCACGGGCGTCCACAACCCCGACCACCCCCATTTGTCGACCTACACCATTAAGGCAGTACAGAGAGACACACTAACACACAGTACAGAGAAAGGAAATAGAGAGTGTGTTCAACTGAAAGCGTGTGGTGGCCATACGCCATAAAATACCACATATCCAAGGAATACAGGTAGAGCTCTGTTGAGTTTTCAGGCTTTGATAAATTTGTAGTTCCCCGTCTGCCATGTTTGAAGTTCTTTGTAGTCTCTGTCCGTAGGTTTCACCTGAACAACCCCTCTGCTGGCCGAGAAAAGGAACTACCACTGGTTTCTCCCACACCCAGCCCCCGGAGCACGCTCGCTTCAAGGCGTTATGGCCGCACCCAAAGTGGGAGGGAGACACGCAGGGAGAGAGAGCGTGTTCTCCTGAAGGAGGGAGAGAGTCACAGGGAGACACGCAGTGGATATTCACATTATGGCTAATTTGTTTTTCTTTAAGTTTAGTTTTTATTTTGTTTTTTGTCTTCCTAGGACAAAAGTAATGATAATCTAATGCAATTGGACTAAAGAAGGTGTTGCTATTAACTAAGTGATTATTATTATTTTCACACAGGAAAGAATAATTGAATAAATATGGATATGATAAAGATGAGGATAATAATTAAAAATATATGCATAAAGTAAAAACGTCATCTCGATAAACTGTACAAGTAGGACTACACCAATTAAAATATAGGGTAAATCTCTTGGTCAAGGATGACGGGGATTGGCGCTACATCTGCTGGGAAGGGATCCCACATGCTATGTTGTCAATTTGGATTCGGAATTAGTGGGTTTACCTTTCAAATGCCACTACTGCTGCTGCAACACTTTAATCATTTTAACTCTGATAAATGACTTTTTGTTTTATAGTTTCCCTGAGGTGTATCTTTTACGCACACACACGCTGCATAGGGCGGAAGCGGCTGAAGACTGTCTCCATCCCTCCACCTTGCAATCTATACCACCATATAGGTGGGGATTGATTGTATCCCAGGTATGGCATCCTGCAGCGAGCCAGTATGGAAGGCTGGTTAGCCAACGACGGGTAAGATCCCACCTTGACACCCGGGACGACCTAAGGCAGGCACAGTCACGATTACTTGGCAAAGTCGCTGTGGGCACTGGCTTACTTGATCATGAAGTCACAAGCTGCAACAATCATAGGAAGTGCCGGGTGGGGTGTAGGGTGGAGGAGGAACAGGCGTCAGATATGTCAGCTCTTGCAGCAGAGGTGGTCTTGGAACGGGGCATGTCGCGTTTTATTTTATTTTATTTTACCTTTGTGGTATAGAAGGCCACTAACGCATGTACGTTTTTTCGGTTTAGTGCATGACTTTGGAACAGCGTGGTTTCAGGCGGCTGATGGTAAACCCACCCATATTGGGCTTTGGATTTGGACATACTGGTTTCGATTTCCCTTCCCAAAAGATTGGCTTTAATTTGCTGATGGTTAAGGTTAGACGTTTCGACGTTGGTTGCACCAACGGCGTTCTTAGATTTGCTTATCATTTAATGCGCATGGTGTTGACCATTGCGCAAGGGGTGAGGTATTGAGGGGAATTAAAAAAATAATAATAATAATCATAATTAGAAAACAAGGTTTTTCTTCACCATACTTGCAAACAATGATTGACATCCAGCTGAATGAGTGTTAAATATTTGAAAAAAGTGTTCAACAGATGGGTAGAAGCAGTCCCATCAAAAGACCAAAGTGGGACTACAGTAATCAAGTTTCTGACTGGAGAAGTCAAGACAAGGTTTGGAATTCCGTCAGAAATAAGCTCAGACAAAACGTTTGTTCAGAGAACACTCAAACAAGTGATTCAACATTTGCATGTCAAATAAAGACTAGATTACACCCCAATCCTCAACCACAAGGTATGGTGGAAAGAGGAATGGGACGCTTCAGACAAAGATTAACAGAATTAAATTAGAGTACTAAATTAAAGGACTAATGCACTACGACTGACACTAATGAGTTATCGCATGAAAACTAACAGAACGACGCATCTAACACCGCATGAAATGTTTACGGGTCGACCCATGCCTTCACTTAACATTCGAGGGTCCCAAAAGGGACTTCCATTAGAGTAATTAGAAATAGAATTAAGGAAAATATGTTTGAACATCTAACTGTTGTACATAAGTTTGTAATTCCAGCAAGAGAAACACAAAGTTCCAGGGCCAGAGGAGGAGCCAGATGCAGACACGCCCGGAGCCGACCAACTACCCAAGGATGATGCAATCAAATTTCAGCAGGGTTTGAATCAGTCCTGTTTTGGTGGTCCACTATTAACAAAAATGTTGATTGGATAAATAATATATACTATAATCAGCAACGGTTTGTCAATTTTTCCACGGATAAGGTCAAGGGACTATATAGATATAGATATGCTATTGGCAGAGCAAGGAGGGGTGTGTGGGATGATAAAGACATGTTGTACTTTTATCCCCAATAACACAGCACTGGATGGGTCGGTGGCCAGGGTGCTGGCAGGGTTACAGTCCCTCAGATTAGAGTTGGCAGAGAGCTCCAGCATTAATGACCCCTTCACAGGATGGATGGAGAGCCCAATGAGCGATGGGCGCTACAGGTGCAGCAGATGCCATCCAAGCTTAACTGGGGATCGAGTATACACCGGAGAGTTTGGACGAGGGACCACCAGAGGGGCCCGACCTGATCTGGCTGGAGAACATAAAATAGACCTCCTGCACCATTGTCCAAGAGCCCCCACGCCATGCAGCGCACCAATACATGAAGATCCCCTGACCCCCCTCCCCCCCTTTTCCCATCCCAGCCACTGCAAACGGACCCCACCACCAACTACAGAGGTAATTTCCGACCCAAACCCCTTGGCCGTCACCCTGACACTGACTAGCCCTTACACACACACAATCACGTCTGAACCAGGCCCAAAAGACTGTCTCTGGCCTGGGGAAAGATGAAGCCTGAATCGACATCATTCAGTATGGATACCAGCCCTGGATTGTGGTTTATGCTGGGATTGATAGTGTGGTAGAACTTTTCATTTTTTCCAGGCAATGTTAAGTGATTTTGTGCTACCTTCCATAAAAGCGAACGGTGGTGTAGATATCTGTGCAGGAAAACCATGGTCGGACAGGATAGATGGTGAACACTAGCATGTTGTGGTTATTTGATAATTTTTGTGGTGTTGACTTTCAATGCATGCTGAAAGTGTCGGACTTTGCGTCACATATATTTTGAGTTATTTGTTGTGATTTTGATTCTTATTTTGTTTATGGTTACACCTATTTGTATGCCCTCTTGGATTTACTTATTGATTTCTTATTGCTTTGCTATTTACTATTTGGTTAATGATTTCTTCTTGCCTTATTACTGATTATTGATATACTATTTGATTTATTATTGCTTTACTATTTCATTATTCATTTACCAATCATTAATTGTTGACAGTGGTCTGTATTTCCTGTGCAAACTTTGACTGTGAGTATGGCCTCCCTCACCCTGCACCCTTTGACTTTGAGTACGAGCTCCCCTACACACTCCAAGCCCCCGCCGACGACTGTGTCCCCGCCGAGCCGGACATCTACCAGTGAGTGCGAGTGGCCTCTCCAGATGCACGGCCCCGGCGTCCTGTTTCCATCACCGTCGGCTGACACCCCACCGCAACACCCCTTCCCTCTTCCCCCCCCGCCTGTGACGTGCTAGTAACCTCTCCAGGTGGGCTGCCCCATTCCCGTCCCCGCCAACGGCATCACCCCCCTCCCACCTGAAGCACCCACGACGCCCGGACCAGGGATCTGCGTTCCGGTACCAGGGGCTGCGGCCCGCTCCCTTAAGGCTTGAGGGCACCCCTGGCTGTATTCGCTTCTGTACGCTTCACTGTTTTTAGCCGCTCCCATATCTATGCCCGCGTCTACGCAACCGACGCCGGGAACGTAAATGTTGTTGTTTATATCGCTGTCCCACTAGATGGAGCTCGGGGATACACACGGGCGAGATTCCAGGGGCCTTGATTGCCCGTTTATCAGATGAGGTCCTGAGCGCAGTTGAATAAAAGGGTCTAATGCTCAGGTGGCGCCTTGCGACCACCTGCCCATGATGACGCTCAGGACTATTCCATGGTTTCGGTTGTTCCCGTGCCCCGAGCCTACCCTGGATGCCCCATGCGTGTGATTGCTTGTTGTAACACGACCAGTCAACTCCTCCTCACATCCTTAGTGTGTGGTCCTCTAGGGATGGGTTGAGGGGGATTGCCATTCGTTATCTACCTCATATCTTCGCTATTATTTAGGGACACGTTTCGTGGTTACATTTCTTTCCTGTGATCGTTAGTGTAGTATTTGTGTGATTGTTGCATTTTTATATTGTTATTGTTTACTGTTCGTTTTATTGTTGCATTTTGTTGTTATGTTTGGAGTTTGTTTTATTGTTGCATTTTGTTGTTATTGTTATGGTTTGGTGTTGGTTTTGTTATGTGGCCAGCTTTGTTGTTGGTTGTTGTTTTTGGTGTTTGTTTTTGTATTATTGTATGTTTATGGTATGTTTTGTGTATTATCTGCTGCTATTATTGTTGGTATTGTTTGCTCGCAATGTAGGGCCGGGGTGGATGCCACCCCCTAGGTGGGGTGTGTATGGCATGCCCATGCCTGAAGCATGGGTGGCGTTTCTCCCAAGTGGTTCCCCATACACCCGGTCCAGCGAGCTGTTTTCGTCCCAGGCTCATGGTTATTTGTTTTTATGGTCATTTGCCTTCTTTCTGTTACTTCTAATAATGTTATAATGGTAGTCCCGCGCTGGAGTCCTATCCCTCGTACCCCTAATGAGTAAAAGTCGTCTTGCGACGACTTGAGGGGGATATGTTGGGCAAAATAACCTGCTGAGCACATCACATGTACATTATAAATATAGCTAACTCCTACCCTAGCTTAATGAGCACATCACATGGCAGTCACCTTATAATATAGTCAACTTTTAACACATAACACATACATGAGAATATAGTCAGGTCAGGGCCGGAGCCAGGGCCCCATTTCTCCTCCCGGCAGATAGGTAGACACTCAGACAATGCACCAGTCATCCTCAAGAACGGGAGGACCACAACAGGAGATGCTCTGAAGCTCTCCCCCGTGAGGAGGAACACAAGAAGATATACATGCATACACTAGTGCCTGGGAGCCAAGGTCAAGTAAAAACACACAGAACCACACACATCTCAAACGCACACACCTCATCACGAGGAGATACAGCATAAGACTGTATCACTCTGAGACTCTTCACCTTCTTCTGAAGCAGACCTTCCACGGAGGCGAAGCTCCGGACGAACCATCAGCGCTGATTAGGGACTTAGACATATTCGATTTCTCACGCTTATGACTCTGTATAACCGTTGCCACTTTACTTAATAAATCCAAGGTCCTCGTGCCGACAGACTTTATTACCTCTCCGTCTCATTTCATCTGGTCCAGTAACTAGACAGACCGTTTTTCCCTTCACTCATCATCACAGTCCTCTCCACCCTGTGTCACACCACGGCCCCTCCTGCTTCTGCCTCGGCTGCCTCTAGAAGGGCCTGTTCTTTTTCTGGCTGCTGCAGGAGTACCTCCTCTGCTTGTTTCCTCTGCCTCCACAACTTGTTGGCCTGATGTATTTGGTTTTTTTTTGTGTTGTGGAAAACCATGGCCCCTGCCTTTCATTCCCCTGCCATGGTTTCCTCTGCCTCCACTTTCAGTCCTTGCTTTCTTCCTCCTACTTGAGGTGTCTTTGCCTGGAGAATCGTCATTATCATCGTCATCATCATCGTCATCATCATCAATATCAATATCATCATATTCCTCTGTGAAAACTTCAAGGCTGTAGTCAGGATCTACCACCAACATGTAAAAACAAAGACAGAACATGTTTTACTTTATAAGAATATCAGGGTGAAGAGAGACACAGGAACACTTTCTGAAAATACATGTTTTGCATATTTTAATTTTTTTTTACTATAAATCATATCTCTGTGAAATTATTGTAGTGAGATTTGTGAGATCAGACAACATAAGCTGTATCAAGTTTGAAGCATGAGAGTTTAATTCAAATCAATGGTTTCTCGCGAGCAGGCGTGGGTAGTAACGCGTTACAAGTAACGCAAATGAGTAAAAAAGTACTTTTTTCGGACAAGTACTTTTCACGTTCCTTTTTTAAGTCTGTAATTTTACTCTTACTCGAGTAAATATTTGATTTAGAATTCTACTCTTTACTCAATTACATTTTCCATCGTGCCTTCATTAAAATTAGTATTTTGATAAACATATTATCTTCGTTGACTGTAATACAAGCGTACACGTTAGCGATGCCCCCTCCCTAGATTGCAATATTGCAACCCGGTATCACGCGATTGCGTGCTCATGCGCACGAACGTTAATCTATTGAAGCGTGTTCCAGAGTACGATAGTCCGACTTTTTGCGTGCTACACAGAACGAAATGTAAACCAATGCTTTTTGAATGGGAGTGTTGTCAGACAATGAACGTGCCCCACAAAACGGTACGAGAGAAAGAGAAAGAGAGAGAGGGAGGGACAAAGAGAGAGAGAGCGAGAGAGAGGCTTCAGAAAGGGTGTGCGCAGATAGTACAGTGCACCCTAGTTTGTGGTTTATGCCAAAACCACAAATGCTATATGTATATATATATATATATATATATATATTGCCTAATTATATATATTGGCTATATATATGTATAGGCTATATATATAATTAGGCTATAATTATATTATTTAGCGTGTAATGAGACAATCTATAGCCAAATTGTCGAAGATGCCCGAGAATCTCCGGGGATATCAGCATGGGAAATCGGCGAATCAGACCCATGAACCTATAAAGAAAGACGTCATCTCAAGCGGGAGAGAACGTTTGCGGTGCTGGTTTGTGTCACGTAAGTACAGTGCCGTGTTCCAATACCCGTACTGTCCGTACTTACTAGCCAAAATTTGAGTACGCAGTACGTTCCACTTCAGATCCGGCGAAAAGAAGTATACTTCAAGGACCCGGATGCCGTACTCAAAACGGGCTAATCGTGAAGTGTGGATCGAAGGACACTCCCCGTACTCAACGGCAGGCCGGCAGCCATCTTAGCTACGTAGCGAAAGAGGCGGAGCCAGGCTGAGCCAAAGTCGGCGCATTTCCCACATAGTCTGCATTAATAGTCATTTTGTAGTTTTTATAGCTGCTAGGAGTAAAGAGTTCACCGTTCAAAGCGGGATGTTTATTGCGGGATGTTTATTGCGGGGGAGGAGCCACGGCGGCAAACGTGATCGTAATTTCCGGTTAGTGCACCACGGAGTACTCGATTTGGAACAGCACTCACATCTGAAAAATGAACGTAGTAGACAGGGCGGATAGTATACTTCCTTTAAGTTTACTCATGGAAGTACGGGTATGGTCTCACGAAAATACGTGACACTGTCACGTTATTTAATCTATTGAAACGTGATCAGGGACACGTAGGCCTATTTTCTAAATTTTGTATTTCAATTGGAAGTAGGCTATTGGTCTATTTGTTTAGAATTGTATGTCTTGATGTTTATTTTATCTAGCCATCTATTCTCTTGTTTTTGGCTATGTGAATGAACGTTCGCGTCGATGCCTCGATCGCAAGTCCAGTGTCGCGAGCGGACGTTGCCATGACATCTAGAAATCATACCGTATTTAATGGGTTGTAGTGAGTGTAACATAATTCAACTACAGTATTTTGTTATGTGTTGTTCTTTCAATTGTGTTAGGCATGTCGTTTACTATCTTGGTGGTTCAGGGATCGCTGTCCCTTTTAAGGATTACGAGCGTCTCATGACGTCAGAGCCCATGCGGGATTTGTTTACCTTCAGCACGTTTTGATTTCCTGTTTTTCTCTTACTAAAATAAACGAGTCACACAACTGTGTGCTCAACGTGCGAAATTGTATCTCTCACTTATGGCAATTTCCACAGGGTTATCATTAATATTGATGTGTAGGGGTTGTTTATAACTCGTGAATAATATTGTTTAGACCACGGTCTGGGGGAATACTCTGATTCTGATTGGCTGCAGTGCGTGCATTAACTCCTGATATAGCCCTACAGACACCTGCTAAGTAGTTCCAGTCAGTGTTTAGATTCTCTGCCCGAGCCCGAGCCCGACGCGGGCCGGGTCGGGCCGATATTTCCCACCACTATACTCGGGCCAGGCCTTTGATCGAGCGTTTTTATTTTTATTTTACCATTGGTTTATTGGCCTAATCTGAGGAGAAATCTATGCCATAAACACAAATATTATAGGCCTTTATTACACGGGTCTTCTCAATTCCGTGGAACGCTCCGTTCATGGGTAGTAGTCCGGTGACTTGTCTATCCCAGCGTCTTGTTGGGCAAAATAACCTGCTGAGTACATCACATGTACATTATAAGTATAGCTAACTCCTACCCTAGCTTAATGAGCACATCACATGGCAGTCAACTTACAATATAGTCGACTTTTAACACATAACACATACATGAGAATATAGTCAGGTCAAGGCCGGAGCCGAAGGCCCCATTTCCCAGGCTGGCAGCATCTTCAAGAACGGGAGAGCCGCACACAGGAGACACTTTGAAGCTCTCCCCCGTTATCTGCCCATACCAAGGGCCTGAGAGACACGAGGAGCTCTCCCCCGTTAGGAGGCATACACAGCAGGGCCTGGGAGCCAAGGTCAAGTAAAACACACAGAACCACACACATCTCAAACGCACACACCTCATCAGGAGGAAGATACAGTATAAGACTGTATCACACAGAGACTCTTCACCTTCTTCTGAAGCAGACCTTCCACGGAGGCGAAGCTCCGGACGAACCATCAGCGCTGATTAGGGACTTAGACATATTCGATTTCTCACGCTTATGACTCTGTATAACCGTTGCCACTTTACTTAATAAATCCAAGGTCCTCGTGCCGACAGACTTTATTACCTCTCCGTCTCATTTCATCTGGTCCAGTAACTAGACAGACCGTTTTTCCCTTCAGTCTTCCGTTGCTAAGCGACGTCACCGTCTTTGCGGACAAATTATTTCTCTGCTGATCAACACTACGAATGGCCAAAAGACTTGTATCCCCCCCCCCCTTAAATAAATACTATGGCAGAATTATTATTATTATTATTAGGGGTCCGAGCCAACAGGTTGGAACCCTATTGTTTTTGTAAGGATTTTTTTTATTTTTATACTTACCTCCCTAAAAGTGCGACCACGCCCATTTGCGCAAATGGGCGTGGCCTATGCCAAAAGATTCAGCAGACTCCAGTGAATCTGGGCGTATAACGTTTTGGACTGTGGGAGGTTCGGTGTGGGAGTTATAGCCCCAAACGCGTATTCCTTGGTATACGCCACCTAGGGACCGGCAGGTCTGGATTTTGTCGTCTGCTTAGTCCGAACAGATCTGGATCTAGTCATGCAATTGGCGTGTCGCCACCATTTACGGTTTGGGCTGTGGTCGCACTTTTAGGGAGGTAAGTATAAAAATAAAAAAATCCTTACAAAAACAATAGGGTTCCAACCTGTTGGCTTGGACCCCTAATAAGAATAATAATTCTGCCATAGTATTTATTTAAGGGGGGGGGGATACAAGTCGTTTGGCCATTCGTAGTGTTGATCAGCAGAGAAATAATTTGTCCGCAAAGACGGTGACGTCGAATTATATTGCACATCCCAGGGGTACATGTCTTGAAGTGAACCGAAATTGTGCAATGAAGTACCTCATTGGATTTGTTTTATTTTATAAACTTGAGTAGCATGAGTTTAAGTTAGCCCAATGTATAACACGTCTGTTAGCTTAGCCTATAGCGCTGTCTGATATAACTAAAGCAGATGTCCTGTATCACATCAAGCTATTCTCTGCAGTTGATCAGATCCTCTGTATATATTATTTATTTTTATTTTATTTTAATTTGTGTTGTTGTGCTGTCTTGTTCTGTCTGCCCATGACACTGTGAAGCGACCTTGAGTATGAGAAAGATATATTATTATTAGATCTAAATGTAGTCTAGTCTTGTCGGGCTATCTCAGCTTTAAGTGTGCTTGTAACAGGGTTTAATGAAATTATTAATGTGATGGATATCCTGGATGCCACATATGTGTGCATACAACGAATATTACATTATATGTGTCCGATGTGTCCTAATGGTCATTTTTTTGCTTGTGCTTTAATTACAGAGGAAGCACCCAGGGAAAATGCAACACTACCGAGTGTGCATGTCAAAATCCAAGACCCAAGAACCAAGACCCCGAAATACTGGGAATGCAGTGCAGGCCAAACTTCCTGCAAGGATGGTAGTTTCCCAGATAAATGTGGACAAACACATTGTTAACCTTATCTGTGATGCAATGCTCTCCTTCTCCCTTGTTGAGTCTCCATCCTTCAAAAACTCATTACTACACTGAGCCCTACATCTTCAGTGATGCCAAGGAAATCTCTGAGGGGAAGAATCAATGTGGCGTGTGAGGCCATGAAAACTAAGTTAAAGCAGGCACTGAGCTGCATCGATTACGTGGCCACCACAACAGATTGCTGGACAGCCCATCATCGCAGCTTCCTCGGCGTCACCTGCCATTGGATTGATGAGGTCAGCCTCCAGAGGTGTTCCGCTGCCCTTGCATGTCGACCCCTAAAAGGGTCACACACATTTGATGTCCTCGCGTCCGCACTCGATGATGTGCATAGAGAGTACCACATCCAGAACAAAGTAGTTAAAACAACTACAGACAGTGGATCTAACTTTTTGAAGGCCTTTAGGGTGTTTGGTGAGCACTCCCCTGAGCTTGAGGACAACGACGGGACAGATGATGAGGATGATTCTGAAGATGTTGACTTTCACAACATTGCTAGTATACTAGATGAAGATACCCAAGACGTTCTGCTACCACCACACCAAAAATGTGCATGCCATTTGCTTAATCTGATAGCAACTGCAGTCAATATCAATCAAAGCGCAAAAATTGCTCTAAGCCTGACTCTAGATGTTCACTGGTCTTAATGTACGGAAGGTATTACTTATGAGAATCTTGTGGCTTCTGAGAAGAAATTACTTGACAGCCATAAAACATGGCATTCTTAATTGAGTACAACAGTAGTTCAAGTTTTCATAATGATTTACACATTATGTGTTACGTGGATTTTTATTATACTTAATATCAATCAAAGCGCAAAAATTGCTCTAAGCCTGACTGTTGCTGTTCACTGGTTCCCTCGTTGGTGCAGTAGGCAGCGCGTCAGTCTCATAATCTGAAGGTCGTGAGTTCGAGCCTCACACGGGGCATAGAGTTGTAGAAACGAAGTAGTATCATGCATTGTAAAAATGTTTGCAAAAAAATCGGATACCCGTGCCTGGTTTAAAGAAACTTCATTTCCAGGCTGTCTTAATGTACGGAAGGTATTACTTATGAGAAGAAATTACTTGACAGCCATAAAACATGGCATTCTTAATTGAGTACAACAGTAGTTCAAGTTTTCATAATGATTTACATTTTATGTGTTACGTGGATTTTTATTATACTTAATATCAATCAAAGCGCAAAAATTGCTCTAAGCCTGACTCTTGCTGTTCACTGTTTCCCTCGTTGGTGCAGTAGGCAGCACGTCATTCTCATAATCTGAAGGTCGTGAGTTCGAGCCTCTCACAGGGCACAGAGTTGTAGAAACTAAATAGTATCATATATTGTAAAAATGTTTGCAAAAAAAATCGGATACCAGGGCCCGGTTTAAAGATTCTTGATTTCCAGGCTATCTTAATATTCTGAAGGTATTACTTCTGAGAACCTTGTTGCTTAAGGAAGAAATGACTTGACAGCCATAAAACATGGCATTCCTAATTGTGTACAACAGTAGTTCAAATATTCCTATTGATTTAACATGATACGTGTAACATGGATTTTTATAATACTTTGTATCGATCTTGGCGCAAAAATTTGCATGAGCCTGAATGATTGTGAACTTGTTGCCTCGTTGGCGCAGTAGGCAGCGCGTCAGTCTCATAATCTGAAGGTCGTGAGTGCGAGCCTCACACGGGGCATAGAGCTTTAGAAACTAACTAGTATCATACTTTATAAAAATGTTTGTAAAAAAATCGGATACCAGTGCCCTGGTTCAAAGAAACTTCATTTCCAGGCTGTCTTAATATACTGAAGGCATTACTTATGATAATCTTGTGGCTTCTGAGAAGAAATGACTTGAGAGCCATTACACATGGCATTCTTCATTGAGCACAACAGTAGTTCAATTTTTCATATTGATTTAACATAATATGTGTAACATGGATTTTTATTATACTTAATATCAATCTTAGCGCAAAAATTGTTGTAAGCCTGACTCTTACTGTTCAGTGGTTCCCATGTTGGCGCAGTAGGCAGCGCGTCAGTCTCATAATCTGAAGGTCGTGAGTTTGAGCCTCACACGGGGCATAGAGCTTTAGAAACTAACTAGTATCATGCATTGTAAAAATGTTTGTAAAAAAATCGGATACCAGTGCCCTGTTTAAAGAAACTTCGTTTCCAGGCTGTCTTAATGTACTGAAGGTATTACTTATGATAATCTTGTGGCTTCTGAGAAGAAATGACTTGAGAGCCATAACACATGGCATTCCTAATTGTGTACAACAGTAGTTCAAATTTTCCTATTGATTTAACATGATACGTGTAACCTGGATTTTTATTATACTTTGTATCGATCTTAGCGCAAAAATTAGCATGAGCCTGAATGATTGTTAACTGGTTGCCTCGTTGGCGCAGTAGGCAGCGCGTCAGTCTCATAATCTGAAGGTCGTGAGTTCGAGCCTCATACGGGGCATAGAGTTGTAGAAAGGAAGTAGTATCATGCATTGTAAAAATGTTTGCGAAAAAATAGGATACCCTAGCCTTGTTTAAAGAAACTTCATTTCCAGGCTGTCTTAATGTACGGAAGGTATTACTTATGAGAATCTTGTGGCTTCTGAGAAGAAATTACTTGACAGCCATAAAACATGGCATACTTAATTGAGTACAACAGTAGTTCAAGTTTTCATAATGATTTACATATTATGTGTTACGTGGATTTTTATTATACTTAATATCAATCAAAGTGCAAAAATTGCTCTAAGCCTGACTCTTGCTGTTCACTGGTTCCCTCGTTGGTGCAGTAGGCAGCACGTCATTCTAATAATCTGAAGGTCGTGAGTTCGAGCCTCTCACAGGGCACAGAGTTTTAGAAACTAAATAGTATCATATATTGTAAAAATGTTTGTAAAAAAAATCGGATACCAGTGCCCGGTTTAAAGATTCTTGATTTCCAGGCTATCTTAATATTCTGAAGGTATTACTTCTGAGAACCTTGTTGCTTCTGGGAAGAAATGACTTGACAGCCATAAAACATGGCATTCCTAATTGTGTACAACAGTAGTTCAAATTTTCCTATTGATTTAACATGATACGTGTAACCTGGATTTTTATTATACTTTGTATCGATCTTAGCGCAAAAATTGATATGAGCCTGAATGATTGTGAACTAGTTGCCTCGTTGGCGCAGTAGGCAGCGCGTCAGTCTCATAATCTGAAGGTCGTGAGTTCGAGCCTCACACGGGGCATCGAGTTTTAGAAACTAACTAGTATCATGCATTGTAAAAATTTGTGCAAAAAAATAGGATACCCGTGCCTGGTTCAAAGAAACTTCATTTCAAGGCTGTCTTAATGTACGGAAGGTATTACTTATGAGAATCTTGTGGCTTCTGAGAAGAAATTACTTGACAGCCATAAAACATGGCATTCTTAATTGAGTACAACAGTAGTTCAAGTTGTCATAATGATTTACATATTATGTGTTACATGGATTTTTATTATACTTAATATCAATCAAAGCGCAAAAATTCCTCAAAGCCTGACTCTTGCTGTGCACTGGTTCCCTCGTTGGTGCAGTAGGCAGCACGTCATTCTCATAATCTGAAGGTCCTGAGTTCGAGCCTCACACGGGGCATAGAGTTTTAGAAACTAAATAGTATCATGCATTGTAAAAATGTTTGTAAAAAAATCTGATACCCGTGCCCGGTTTAATGAAACTTCATTTCCAGGCTGTCTTAATGTACGGAAGGTATTACTTATGAGAATCTTGTGGCTTCTGAGAAGAAATTACTTGACAGCCATAACACATGGCATTCTTCATTGAGCACAACAGTAGTTCAATTTTTCATATTGATTTAACATAATATGTATAACATGGATTTTTATTATACTTAATATCAATCTTAGCGCAAAAATTGTTGTAAGCCTGACTCTTGCTGTTCAGTGGTTCCCATGTTGGCGCAGTAGGCAGCGCGTCAGTCTCATAATCTTAAGGTCGTGAGTTTGAGCCTCACACGGGGTATAGAGCTTTAGAAACTAACTAGTATCATGCATTGTAAAAATGTTTGTAAAAACATCGGATACCAGTGCCCTGTTTAAAGAAACTTCGTTTCCAGGCTGTCTTAATATACTGAAGGTATTACTTATGATAATCTTGTGGCTTCTGAGAAGAAATGACTTGAGAGCCATAACGCATGGCATTCCTAATTGTGTAAAACAGTAGTTCAAATATTCCTATTGATTTAACATGATACGTGTAACATGGATTTTTATAATACTTTGTATCGATCTTAGCGCAGAAATTTGCATGAGCCTGACTGATTGCGAACTTGTTGCCTCGTTGGCGCAGTAGGCAGCGCGTCAGTCTCATAATCTGAAGGTCGTGAGTGCGAGCCTCACACGGGGCATAGAGCTTTAGAAACTAACTAGTATCATACATTGTAAAAATGTTTGTAAAAAAATCGGATACCAGTGCCCTGTTTAAAGAAACTTCATTTCCAGGCTGTCTTAATATACTGAAGGTATTACTTATGAGAATCTTGTGGCTTCTGAGAAGAAATTACTTGACAGCCATAAAACGCAGAGTTACGTATGTAACTCCGGTTCTATGAATCCTGGATGACCGCCAGAGGCGGTGCATTAAGCACTGGATTTATCCGTCTCGCGCATGCGCAGTTCGAGTACCTATACCAACAAGGTCACATGTGACCCTCGTGACACCGGATTGGCTATATAGCCCGGTGTCGACAGAGGATCTGTTCCCAGAATCTTCTCGCGAACCACGAGACTTCTGAGTGACCTGTAACTCTGGCGGTCATCCAGGATTCATAGAACCGGAGTTACATACGTAACTCTGCGTTCTATTTCATCCTTACTGACCGCCAGAGGCGGTGCATTAAGCACTGGATGGCCAATACCAACAACGTCACGAAGAGTCAAGGTGTCACCTACTGATCAGAGAAAGCAGAGCTTGGCATCAGGGCCACGCCCATTGGATGGGGAGTGGCAACGTTGACCCGGTAGAACCTGGAGAATGTGCTAGGCGACGCCCATGACGCCGCGGCACAGATGGTCCCCAGGGGCACCCCTCTCAGGGCAGCCCATGATGTGGAGACGCTCCTAGTTGAGTGACACCTCACCCTGGATGGCGGGGGGCGGCCACTGGCCCCGTAGGCGTGTGTTATGGTCTCCACAATCCAGTGGGACAGCCTCTGCTTTGTTAAAGCATGACCCCTGTTAGGGCCACCATGGCAAACAAAAAGCTGCTCCGACTGGCGAATACCGGCGGTAGCAGAAATATAAGCCCTAAGGGCCCGCACCGGGCACAGCAGCTCAGACCCACCCTCCCCAGAAGGGGGGTCAAAGCGTGCTAACTGGATGGGCTGGTTAAGGTGATTGCGTGGCAGGGTCTTTGGCAGGAACGCAACGTTCGGCCATAGAGTGACACCCGAGCCATCAGAGTTCCACCTCAGGCATGTATCACTCACTGATAGGGCATGCAACTCCCCGACCCGCTTGGCAGATGTTATGGCGAGTAAAAAGGCAGCCTTCATAGACAGCCACTTCAAACCCCCTTGACCCAAAGGCTCGAAGGGAGGAGACGACAAGGCTTCCAGCACCAGCGGCAGGTCCCATGCTGGAGACCGCATGGCTGTAGGGGGACGCAGCCTCAAAGCCCCTTTTAGAAAGAGGGACACTAATCTGTGGCGCCCTACCGTGGCGCTGTCAACCCTATCATGTAGGGAGGAGATGGCAGCGACATAGACCCTCAGGGTAGAGTGCGACCGGCCACTATCCAGGAGGGACTGCAGAAATTCCAGCACCGTGGTCACAGCACAATGCACTGGATCCACGGCCCTAGCCGCACACCAGTTGGAGAACAGCTTCCACCTGTTTCCGTACTGCAACCTGGTCGATGGTGCCCTGGCACTCATGACCGTACCCCTGACAGCCGTAGTGCACTCCCTCAGCAGTGGGTCGGGCCCTGCAGTGGCCAAGCCCAGAGCTGTAGGCGAGAGGGGTCGGGATGCCAGATCTGACCCCCCAGCTGGGACAGGAGATCCCTCCTGTCGGGGAGGCGCCATGGCGTGCTGCAGCAGAGCCTGAGCAGCAGTGGATACCAGAGCCTCCCCGGCCAAAAGGGGGCCACCAGAAGGAGCCGGTGGCCCTGCAAAAGGACCCTCTGGAGTGTCGGCAGAATCAAAGGCAATGGTGGGTAGGCATAAAGAGGCCTGTCCGGCCAATCGTGCGCCAGCGCGTCCTGCCCTAAAGGGCTGGACGCTTCTGCCCAGGAGAACCAGAGGGGGCAATGCGCCGACTCCTCCGAGGCAAAGAGGTCCACCTCTGCCCTGCCGAAGAGGCCCCACATTGACTCCACCACCTCGGGGTGAAGCCGCCATTCCCCCGGTGGAGGCTTCCGTCGGGAGAGGAAGTCTGCCGCCCGATTCTGGGCCCCCGGCAAATAGACTGCACGTAGGCTGGCCAGACGGGGAGAAGCCCAAGTCAACGGGCTCTGGGATACCCGGAGTAGCCGTGCTGACCTGGTGCCCCCCTGGTGGTTCACCTGCGAAACCGTGGCCATGTTGTCCGACCGGACCAGGACATGCCGGCCTGTCAAATGGGGCAGAAAGCTGGCTAATGCCAGCTGCACAGCCCGGAGTTCCAGCACATTGATGTGTTGTGCCATGTCCCGGCCAGACCACCGTCCCTGCGCAGTCCTGCCCTGCCACACTGCGCCCCATCCCGAGAGGCAGGCATCGGTTGTCACCAACTCCCGGCGTGCCGGGATTGCGCCCATGGGCACGCCTGCCTCCAGATACGCTCTCCTTCTCCATGGGGCCAGAGAGACAAGACACTGCAGGGTCACCTTGACCCTCCTCTGCCTGTGCCACTTGGCATCTAGGTGCAGGCTGTTCAGCCACATTTGGAGTGGGCGCAGGGACAGTAAACCCAGAGGCACCACAGCTGAAGCAGCTGCCAGCTTGCCCAGAAGCTGAAGAAAAAGAATAAAAAGCAGCCTCCTGCCGGCTCTGAAGAGAGGAAGGAGGCGGAGGATGTCGTTCACCCGTCGAGGTGAAAGGTAGGCCTTCATGGCGACCGAGTCCAGGACCAACCCCAGATAGGTAACCCGTTGGGAAGGGTCCAGGCAACTCTTTGTTTGATTCACCGTCAAGCCCAGCCGGGCGACGTGCGACAGCAGGCGGGCCGTGTCCTGGGCCACCTGGGACCTGGAGGGCGCACAGACCAGCCAGTCGTCCAGATACGGCAGGATCTTCATGCCCTGCGTCTGCAGGGGTGCGAGGGCTGCCGCCACAACCCTGGTGAAAACCCTCGGGGAGAGGGAAAGCCCGAAGGGAAGTACCCTGAATTGGTAATGCCTGCCCCGATAGGCAAACCTCAGGAACCGCCTGTGGTGTGCCGCAACCGGCACATGAAAATAGGCGTCCTTTAGGTCTATAGTCGTGAACCACTCCCCCCTGGCAACTACCCTCAGGGTGTCCGCCGAGGTGAGCATGTGAAATGGTAAAATTTTTAAAAACGTGTTCAGGCCCCTTAGGTCTAGAATGGGCCTGAATCCGCCGTCTTTCTTGGTGACCAGAAAGTACGCCGAGTAGAACCCCCCGGGTTGTAACTGAGGGTCCACTGGCTCGATCGCACCCTTGGCCAGGAGGGCGGATAGCTCCTGGGCCAGAGCTGCGGCCTTCGTCGGGGCGCGGACGACTGTCATCCTGACCCGGCCAAAGGCCTGGGGCCGGCGTCGGAACTGTAATTCGTACCCCCGGGTTAAGGTGGAAACCACCCAGGGGTCTATAGTACAGGCAGCCCAATAGCTGATCTGCTGCTGGGAAAAACAGCCGACGACCGGCCCCGTGGTCCTAGCGCCTGGCCCCCCGGCCTCTGTCGGCTCTGGAGGGGTACCGGTGAGGCTCCGCGGCCCGAGGCTGCCCGGGCGATGGGCGGGCGGGGGCGCGAAAGCTATCAGCGGGCTGCTGGGCGGACCGCCGAGACCTGCGTATGCCCTCCTCTCTTGCTGGGTAAGAGCGTGGTGGCTGGTAGCGGCCCCGGGGGGCAGCCGGGGGGGCTCTAGGCCTGCCAGGAGCGGAGACACTCCTGTGAAGACCTGACAGCTGCAGGTTGGTTTGCCTAGCTTGGGCAGCTCGCTCCAGCGTCTCCAGGGCAGCTGACCCAAACAGCTCCCCCGGTACCACTGGCACGGCTCTAAGGGCCTTCCTGCACGCCTCCGTCAGGGGCGACTGAGCCAACCAAACCTGGCGGCGAGTCTGGACCAGGGTGGACATAACACGCCCCAATTCCCTGGACATGAGGGCAAAGGCCTGTAGGGACGCGTCGCTCAGGTCCTGTGTAGACGGCTCAACTGCAGCTTGTTGCAGCGAGGTCGAGAGCGCCAGCATTAGGTGGGAGAGGGAGTTGCCAATCCGCCCCATACGTGCTGCTGCGTCATAGGCCTTCGAAAGCAGGTCGTCTGTGACCCTGCACTGGGGCCGAGGACACCTGGCATCCGGCCGCAAGGCCTGATCGGGGGTTAGAATGAGGGAGGCAATGGCGGGCTCAACGGGTGGCATGCAACCCAAACCATACTGCGCTGGATCCCGCATGGCAGCCAAGGCCCGAGCACTGGAAGAAGGACGGGGGAGAGCCTTGGCGTCCTTCCAGCAGAGGTGTAGCTCCTTTAAATACTCCTCCGAAGGAGGGACAGAGAAAGGGGCTGTGGCAGGGCTGCGCCTGAAAAAGGCGCTAGGCTGGGCCAAGTCTGCCTGAGGAGCATCGAGCCCCAGGCGAGCCAGGGCCGTACGGATGACGGCCCCGATGGGGTTACCCTCTGTGCTGTGCCCAGAGCTCTGAGTAGAGGAGCGGGAGGCCTCCCCAAAAGCGTTTGAGGATTCCTCCCCCGTGACACCCTCACTGAAGAGGTTGGCTGATGCCGCCAGCGACAGGACATCGTCCGTCCCCGGCACATCCCCCAAGGAAGGGTCAGGCCGGATGTCAGCCACCGCGCCACCTGCCCCAGGTTGCAGGGTCAGGAGGAGTTCCTGTATCCTCTCCATATCGGACGACAAGCGATCCACCTTGGATGCTAGCTCGTCCCTAGCCCTTTTCCTGGGGGGGGGGCCTGCTCTACCCCGACGCCAAGAATGGCCGGGCTGAGCAGGAGGAAGTGGCGCCATTGATGGTAGGTCGACAGCTGCCGGATGTTCCACCGCTGCGAGCCTAGCCAGCCTGAGTGCCAAGGGCATGGAGCCGCAGTTCATACAGGCCCTCTCGGTAAGGCCCTCCCTCAAATGCTCGAAGCCGAGGCAAGAGGGGCAGCGATCATGGCCATCGTCAGGCTCAAGGAGGGCCACACAGGCGCCACACACATGAGCCATCAGCAGAACACTGGGAGAGGGAGCACTGCCTTCACCAGAGAGCTACTAATTCAAGAAGAGCCAAGAAAGTGTTACCGGGAGAGGACGCGAGAGCGCAGTCTTCACCAGCAAGTGACTGGAAAAATAATTACACACTCAAATATACAGCAGTGTTCTCGGGAGAGGACGCGAGAGCGCTGTCTTCACCGGTAAGTGACTGAAAAGAAACAAACAAGTGTTACAGGGAGAGGGCGCGAGAGCGCTGCCTTCACCGGTAAGTGACTAAAAAATAAACCCCAACAGTGTTACAGGGAGAGGGCGCGAGAGCGCTGCCTTCACCGGTAAGTGACCGAAAGAAATAAACAACAGTGTTACGGGGAGAGGACGCGAGAACGCTGCCTTCACCGGTAAGTGACTGACTGGAAAAACCTTTTACCAAATAAATTTGGTAACCCAGAACACAGCCGAGCTGTTTCTATAAGGGAGCTATCAGTAGCGAAATTAATCCCAGTAGTGAAAATAACCCCAGCAGTGTTGCCGGGAGAGGACGCGAGAGCGCTGCCTTCACCGGTAAGTGACTGAAACTAAACAAAACCTTGGAAGCTTCTACTTCAGCGCTGTACAGACCAACAGCCCCTGGAGGACGAGTTCACCCGTTGCTCCGACCCTTGGTCGCGAGGCTGCACACAGTCTGGAGCGCGATCCTTTTCAAAAAGCGAATACGCTATCCGCAAGCGGTACTACAACATGCGTCTTTGCGAGAAGATGAAAGGAACAGATCCTCTGTCGACACCGGGCTATATAGCCAATCCGGTGTCACGAGGGTCACATGTGACCTTGTTGGTATAGGTACTCGAACTGCGCATGCGCGAGACGGATAAATCCAGTGCTTAATGCACCGCCTCTGGCGGTCAGTAAGGATGAAATAGAACATGGCATTCTTAATTGAGTACAACAGTAGTTCAAGTTTTCATAATGATTTACATATTATGTGTTACGTGGATTTTTATTATACTTAATATCAATCAAAGCGCAAAAATTGCTCTAAGCCTGACTCTTGCTGTTCACTGGTTCCCTCGTTGGTGCAGTAGGCAGCACGTCATTCTAATAATCTGAAGGTCGTGACTTCGAGCCTCACACAGGGCACAGAGTTTTAGAAACTAAATAGTATCATATATTGTAAAAATGTTTGTAAAAAAAATCGGATACCAGTGCCCGGTTTAAAGATTCTTGATTTCCAGGCTATCTTAATATTCTGAAGGTATTACTTCTGAGAACCTTGTTGCTTCTGGGAAGAAATGACTTGACAGCCATAAAACATGGCATTCCTAATTGTGTACAACAGTAGTTCAAATTTTCCTATTGATTTAACATGATACGTGTAACCTGGATTTTTATTATACTTTGTATCGATCTTAGCGCAAAAATTGGTATGAGCCTGAATGATTGTGAAATGGTTGCCTCGTTGGCGCAGTAGGCAGCGCGTCAGTCTCATAATCTGAAGGTCGTGAGTTCGAGCCTCACACGGGGCATAGAGTTTTAGAAACTAACTAGTATCATGCATTGTAAAAATGTTTGCAAAAAAATCGGATACCCGTGCCTGGTTTAAAGAAACTTCATTTCCAGGCTGTCTTAATGTACGGAAGGTATTACTTATGAGAATCTTGTGGCTTCTGAGAAGAAATTACTTGACAGCCATAAAACATGGCATTCTTAATTGAGTACAACAGTAGTTCAAGTTTTCATAATGATTTACATATTATGTGTTACGTGGATTTTTATTATACTTAATATCAATCAAAGCGCAAAAATTGCTCTAAGCCTGACTCTTGCTGTTCACTGGTTCCCTCGTTGGTGCAGTAGGCAGCACGTCATTCACATAATCTGAAGGTCGTGAGTTCGAGCCTCTCACAGGGCACAGAGTTTTAGAAACTAAATAGTATCATATATTGTAAAAATGTTTGTAAAAAAAATCGGATACCAGTGCCCTGGTTTAAAGATTCTTGATTTCCAGGCTGTCTTAATATTACTGAAGGTATTACTTATGAGAACCTTGTTGCTTCTGGGAAGAAATGACTTGACAGCCATAAAACATGGCATTCCTAATTGTGTACAACAGTAGTTCAAATTTTCCTATTGATTTAACATGATACGTGTAACCTGGATTTTTATTATACTTAGTATCGATCTTAGCGCAAAAATTGGCATGAGCCTGAATGATTGCTGTAACTGGTTGCCATCGTTGGCGCAGTAGGCAGCAGCGTCAGTCTCATAATCTGAAGGTCGTGAGTTCGAGCCTCACACGGGGCATAGAGTTTTAGAAACTAACTAGTATCATGCATTGTAAAAATGTTTGCAAAAAAATAGGATACCCGTGCCTGGTTTAAAGAAACTTCATTTCCAGGCTGTCTTAATGTACGGAAGGTATTACTTATGAGAATCTTGTGGCTTCTGAGAAGAAATTACTTGACAGCCATAAAACATGGCATTCTTAATTGAGTACAACAGTAGTTCAAGTTTTCATAATGATTTACATATTATGTGTTACGTGGATTTTTATTATACTTAATATCAATCAAAGCGCAAAAATTGCTCTAAGCCTGACTCTTGCTGTTCACTGGTTCCCTCGTTGGTGCAGTAGGCAGCACGTCATTCTCATAATCTGAAGGTCGTGAGTTCGAGCCTCTCACAGGGCACAGAGTTTTAGAAACTAAATAGTATCATATATTGTAAAAATGTTTGCAAAAAAAATCGGATACCAGTGCCCGGTTTAAAGATTCTTGATTTCCAGGCTATCTTAATATTCTGAAGGTATTACTTCTGAGAACCTTGTTGCTTCTGGGAAGAAATGACTTGACAGCCATAAAACATGGCATTCCTAATTGTGTACAACAGTAGTTCAAATTTTCCTATTGATTTAACATGATACGTGTAACCTGGATTTTTATTATACTTTGTATCGATCTTAGCGCAAAAATTGACATGAGCCTGAATGATTGTGAACTGGTTGCCTCGTTGGCGCAGTAGGCAGCGCGTCAGTCTCATAATCTGAAGGTCGTGAGTTCGAGCCTCACACGGGGCATAGAGTTTTAGAAACTAACTAGTATCATGCATTGTAAAAATGTTTGCAAAAAAATAGGATACCCGTGCCTGGTTTAAAGAAACTTCATTTCAAGGCTGTCTTAATGTACGGAAGGTATTACTTATGAGAATCTTGTGGCTTCTGAGAAGAAATTACTTGACAGCCATAAAACATGGCATTCTTAATTGAGTACAACAGTAGTTCAAGTTGTCATAATGATTTACATATTATGTGTTACGTGGATTTTTATTATACTTGATATCAATCAAAGCGCAAAAATTGCTCTAAGCCTGACTCTAGATGTTCACTGGTTCCCTCGTTGGTGCAGTAGGCAGCACGTCATTCTCATGATCTGAAGGTTGTGAGTTCGAGCCTCTCACAGGTCACAGAGTTTTAGAAACTAAATAGTATCATATATTGTAAAAATGTTTGTAAAAAAAATCGAATACCAGTGCCCAGTTTAAAGATTCTTTATTTCCAGGCTATCTTAATATTCTGAAGGTATTACTTCTGAGAACCTTGTTGCTTCTGGGAAGAAATGACTTGACAGCCATAAAACATGGCATTCCTAATTGTGTACAACAGTAGTTCAAATTTTCCTATTGATTTAACATGATACATGTAACCTGGATTTTTATTATACTTAATATCAATCTTAGTGCAATAATTGCTGTAAGCCTGACTCTTGCTGTTCAATGGTTCCCATGTTGGTGCAGTAGGCAGCACGTCATTCTCATGAATCTGAAGGTCGTGAGTTCGAGCCTCTCACAGGGCATAGAGATTTTAGAAACGAAATAGTATCATATATTGTAAAAATGTTTGTAAAAAAAATCTGATACCAGTGCTTGGTTTAAAGATTCTTGATTTCCAGGCTATCTTAATATTCTGAAGGTATTACTTCTGAGAACCTTGTTGCTTCTGGGAAGAAATGACTTGACAGCCATAAAACATGGCATTCCTAATTGTGTACAACAGTAGTTCAAATTTTCCTATTGATTTAACATGATACGTGTAACCTGGATTTTTATTATACTTTGTATCGATCTTAGCGCAAAAATTGGTATGAGCCTGAATGATTGTGAACTGGTTGCCTCGTTGGCGCAGTAGGCAGCGCGTCAGTCTCATAATCTGAAGGTCGTGAGTTCGAGCCTCACACGGGGCATAAAGTTTTAGAAACTAGCTAGTATCATGCATTGTAAAAATTTTGCAAAAAAATCGGATACCCGTGCCTGGTTCAAAGAAACTTCATTTCCAGGCTGTCTTAATGTACGGAAGGTATTACTTATGAGAATCTTGTGGCTTCTGAGAAGAAATTACTTGACAGCCATAAAACATGGCATTCTTAATTGAGGTCAACAGTAGTTCAAGTTGTCATAATGATTTACATATTATGTGTTACGTGGATTTTTATTATACTTAATATCAATCAAAGCGCTAAAATTGCTCTAAGCCTGACTCCAGTTGTTCACTGGTTCCCTCGTTGGTGCAGTAGGCAGCACGTCAATCACATAATCTGAAGGTCGTGAGTTTGCGCTAACATTTTAGCGCAAAAATTGGCATTAGCCTGAATGATTGTGAACTAGTTGCCTCGTTGGCGCATTAGGTAGCGCGTCAGTCTCATAATCTGAAGGGCGTGAGTTCGAGCCTCACACGGGGCATACAGTTTTAGAAACTACCTAGTATCATGCATTGTAAAAATGTTTGCAAAAAAATCGGATACCAGTGCCTGGTTTAAAGAAACTTCATTTCCAGGCTGTCTTAATGTACGGAAGGTATTACTTATGAGAATCTTGTGGCTTCTGAGAAGAAATTACTTGACAGCCATAAAACATGGCATTCTTAATTGAGTACAACAGTAGTTCAAGTTGTCATAATGATTTACATATTATGTGTTACGTGGATTTTTATTATACTTAATATCAATCAAAGCGCAAAAATTGCTCTAAGCCTGACTCTTGCTGTTCACTGGTTCCCTCGTTGGTGCAGTAGGCAGCACGTCATTCTCATAATCTGAAGGTCGTGAGTTCGAGCCTCTCACAGGGCACAGAGTTTTAGAAACTAAATAGTATCATATATTGTAAAAATGTTTGCTAAAAAAAATCGGATACCAGTGCCCGGTTTAAAGATTCTTGATTTCCAGGCTGTCTTAATATACTGAAGGCATTACTTCTGAGAACCTTGTTGCTTCTGGGAAGAAATGACTTGACAGCCATAAAACATGGCATTCCTAATTGTGTACAACAGTAGTTCAAATTTTCCTATTGATTTAACATGATACGTGTAACCTGGATTTTTATTATACTTTGTATCGATCTTAGCGCAAAAATTGGCATGAGCCTGAATGATTGTGAACTGGTTGCCTCGTTGGCGCAGTAGGCAGCGCGTCAGTCTCATAATCTGAAGGTCGTGAGTTCGAGCCTCTCACAGGGCACAGAGTTTTAGAAACTAAATAGTATCATATATTGTAAAAATGTTTGTAAAAAAAATCGGATACCAGTGCTTGGTTTAAAGAATTCTTGATTTCCAGGCTGTCTTAATATTACTGAAGGTATTACTTATGAGAACCTTGTTGCTTCTGGGAAGAAATGACTTGACAGCCATAAAACATGGCATTCCTAATTGTGTACAACAGTAGTTCAAATTTTCCTATTGATTTAACATGATACTGTGTAACCTGGATTTTTATTATACTTGATATCAATCTTAGCGCAAAAATTGCTATAAGCCTGAATGATTGCTGTAACTGGTTGCCTCGTTGGCGCAGTAGGCAGCGCGTCAGTCTCATAATCTGAAGGTCGTGAGTTCGAGCCTCACACGGGGCATAGAGTTTTAGAAACTAACTAGTATCATGCATTGTAAAAATGTTTGCAAAAAAAATCGGATACCAGTGCCCGGTTTAAAGATTCTTGATTTCCAGGCTGTCTTAATGTACGGAAGGTATTACTTATGAGAATCTTGTGGCTTCTGAGAAGAAATTACTTGACAGCCATAAAACATGGCATTCTTAATTGAGTACAACAGTAGTTCAAGTTTTCATAATGATTTACATATTATGTGTTACGTGGATTTTTATTATACTTAATATCAATCAAAGCGCAAAAATTGCTCTAAGCCTGACTCTTGCTGTTCACTGGTTCCCTCGTTGGTGCAGTAGGCAGCACGTCATTCTCATAATCTGAAGGTCGTGAGTTCGAGCCTCTCACAGGGCACAGAGATTTTAGAAACTAAATAGTATCATATATTGTAAAAATGTTTGTAAAAAAAATCGGATACCAGTGCCTGGTTTAAAGATTCTTGATTTCCAGGCTATCTTAATATTCTGAAGGTATTACTTCTGAGAACCTTGTTGCTTCTGGGAAGAAATGACTTGACAGCCATAAAACATGGCATTCCTAATTGTGTACAACAGTAGTTCAAATTTTCCTATTGATTTAACATGATACGTGTAACCTGGATTTTTATTATACTTTGTATCGATCTTAGCGCAAAAATTGGCATGAGCCTGAATGATTGTGAACTGGTTGCCTCGTTGGCGCAGTAGGCAGCGCGTCAGTCTCATAATCTGAAGGTCGTGAGTTCGAGCCTCACACGGGGCATAGAGTTTTAGAAACTAAGCTAGTATCATGCATTGTAAAAATGTTTGCAAAAAAATCGGATACCCGTGCCTGGTTTAAAGAAACTTCATTTCCAGGCTGTCTTAATGTACGGAAGGTATTACTTATGAGAATCTTGTGGCTTCTGAGAAGAAATTACTTGACAGCCATAAAACATGGCATTCTTAATTGAGTACAACAGTAGTTCAAGTTTTCATAATGATTTACATATTATGTGTTACGTGGATTTTTATTATACTTAATATCAATCAAAGCGCAAAAATTGCTCTAAGCCTGACTCTTGCTGTTCACTGGTTCCCTCGTTGGTGCAGTAGGCAGCACGTCATTCTCATAATCTGAAGGTCGTGAGTTCGAGCCTCTCACAGGGCACAGAGATTTAGAAACTAAATAGTATCATATATTGTAAAAATGTTTGTAAAAAAAATCGGATACCAGTGCTTGGTTTAAAGATTCTTGATTTCCAGGCTATCTTAATATTCTGAAGGTATTACTTCTGAGAACCTTGTTGCTTCTGGGAAGAAATGACTTGACAGCCATAAAACATGGCATTCCTAATTGTGTACAACAGTAGTTCAAATTTTCCTATTGATTTAACATGATACGTGTAACCTGGATTTTTATTATACTTTGTATCGATCTTAGCGCAAAAATTGGTATGAGCCTGAATGATTGTAAACTGGTTGCCTCGTTGGCGCAGTAGGCAGCGCGTCAGTCTCATAATCTGAAGGTCGTGAGTTCGAGCCTCACACGGGGCATAAAGTTTTAGAAACTAGCTAGTATCATGCATTGTAAAAATGTTTGCAAAAAAATCGGATACCCGTGCCTGGTTCAAAGAAACTTCATTTCCAGGCTGTCTTAATGTACGGAAGGTATTACTTATGAGAATCTTGTGGCTTCTGAGAAGAAATTACTTGACAGCCATAAAACATGGCATTCTTAATTGAGTACAACAGTAGTTCAAGTTTTCATAATGATTTACATATTATGTGTTACGTGGATTTTTATTATACTTAATATCAATCAAAGCGCAAAAATTGCTCTAAGCCTGACTCTTGCTGTTCACTGGTTCCCTCGTTGGTGCAGTAGGCAGCACGTCATTCTCATAATCTGAAGGTCGTGAGTTCGAGCCTCTCACAGGGCACAGAGATTTAGAAACTAAATAGTATCATATATTGTAAAAATGTTTGTAAAAAAAATCGGATACCAGTGCTTGGTTTAAAGATTCTTGATTTCCAGGCTATCTTAATATTCTGAAGGTATTACTTCTGAGAACCTTGTTGCTTCTGGGAAGAAATGACTTGACAGCCATAAAACATGGCATTCCTAATTGTGTACAACAGTAGTTCAAATTTTCCTATTGATTTAACATGATACGTGTAACCTGGATTTTTATTATACTTTGTATCGATCTTAGCGCAAAAATTGGTATGAGCCTGAATGATTGTGAACTGGTTGCCTCGTTGGCGCAGTAGGCAGCGCGTCAGTCTCATAATCTGAAGGTCGTGAGTTCGAGCCTCACACGGGGCATAGAGTTTTAGAAACTAACTAGTATCATGCATTGTAAAAATGTTTGCAAAAAAATAGGATACCCGTGCCTGGTTTAAAGAAACTTCATTTCAAGGCTGTCTTAATGTACGGAAGGTATTACTTATGAGAATCTTGTGGCTTCTGAGAAGAAATTACTTGACAGCCATAAAACATGGCATTCTTAATTGAGTACAACAGTAGTTCAAGTTTTCATAATGATTTACATATTATGTGTTACGTGGATTTTTATTATACTTAATATCAATCAAAGCGCAAAAATTGCTCTAAGCCTGACTCTTGCTGTTCACTGGTTCCCTCGTTGGTGCAGTAGGCAGCACGTCATTCTCATAATCTGAAGGTCGTGAGTTCGAGCCTCTCACAGGGCACAGAGATTTAGAAACTAAATAGTATCATATATTGTAAAAATGTTTGTAAAAAAAATCGGATACCAGTGCTTGGTTTAAAGATTCTTGATTTCCAGGCTATCTTAATATTCTGAAGGTATTACTTCTGAGAACCTTGTTGCTTCTGGGAAGAAATGACTTGACAGCCATAAAACATGGCATTCCTAATTGTGTACAACAGTAGTTCAAATTTTCCTATTGATTTAACATGATACGTGTAACCTGGATTTTTATTATACTTTGTATCGATCTTAGCGCAAAAATTGGTATGAGCCTGAATGATTGTGAACTGGTTGCCTCGTTGGCGCAGTAGGCAGCGCGTCAGTCTCATAATCTGAAGGTCGTGAGTTCGAGCCTCACACGGGGCATAAAGTTTTAGAAACTAGCTAGTATCATGCATTGTAAAAATTTTGCAAAAAAATCGGATACCCGTGCCTGGTTCAAAGAAACTTCATTTCCAGGCTGTCTTAATGTACGGAAGGTATTACTTATGAGAATCTTGTGGCTTCTGAGAAGAAATTACTTGACAGCCATAAAACATGGCATTCTTAATTGAGTACAACAGTAGTTCAAGTTTTCATAATGATTTACATATTATGTGTTACGTGGATTTTTATTATACTTGATATCAATCAAAGCGCAAAAATTGCTCTAAGCCTGACTCTTGCTGTTCACTGGTTCCCTCGTTGGTGCAGTAGGCAGCACGTCATTCTCATAATCTGAAGGTCGTGAGTTCGAGCCTCTCACAGGGCACAGAGATTTAGAAACTAAATAGTATCATATATTGTAAAAATGTTTGTAAAAAAAAATCGGATACCAGTGCCCGGTATAAAGATTCTTGATTTCCAGGCTGTCTTAATATACTGAAGGCATTACTTATGAGAACCTTGTTGCTTCTGGGAAGAAATGACTTGACAGCCATAAAACATGGCATTCCTAATTGTGTACAACAGTAGTTCAAATTTTCCTATTGATTTAACATGATACGTGTAACCTGGATTTTTATTATACTTTGTATCGATCTTAGCGCAAAAATTGGCATGAGCCTGAATGATTGTGAACTGGTTGCCTCGTTGGCGCAGTAGGCAGCGCGTCAGTCTCATAATCTGAAGGTCGTGAGTTCGAGCCTCACACGGGGCATAGAGTTTTAGAAACTAACTAGTATCATGCATTGTAAAAATGTTTGCAAAAAAATAGGATACCCGTGCCTGGTTTAAAGAAACTTCATTTCAAGGCTGTCTTAATGTACGGAAGGTATTACTTATGAGAATCTTGTGGCTTCTGAGAAGAAATTACTTGACAGCCATAAAACATGGCATTCTTAATTGAGTACAACAGTAGTTCAAGTTGTCATAATGATTTACATATTATGTGTTACGTGGATTTTTATTATACTTAATATCAATCAAAGCGCAAAAATTGCTCTAAGCCTGACTCTTGCTGTTCACTGGTTCCCTCGTTGGTGCAGTAGGCAGCACGTCATTCTCATAATCTGAAGGTCGTGAGTTCGAGCCTCTCACAGGGCACAGAGTTTTAGAAACTAAATAGTATCATATATTGTAAAAATGTTTGTAAAAAAAATCGAATACCAGTGCCCGGTTTAAAGATTCTTGATTTCCAGGCTATCTTAATATTCTGAAGGTATTACTTCTGAGAACCTTGTTGCTTCTGGGAAGAAATGACTTGACAGCCATAAAACATGGCATTCCTAATTGTGTACAACAGTAGTTCAAATTTTCCTATTGATTTAACATGATACATGTAACCTGGATTTTTATTATACTTAATATCAATCTTAGCGCAAAAATTACTGTAAGCCTGACTCTTGCTGTTCAATGGTTCCCATGTTGGTGCAGTAGGCAGCACGTCATTCTCATAATCTGAAGGTCGTGAGTTCGAGCCTCTCACAGGGCACAGAGATTTAGAAACTAAATAGTATCATATATTGTAAAAATGTTTGTAAAAAAAATCGGATACCAGTGCTTGGTTTAAAGATTCTTGATTTCCAGGCTATCTTAATATTCTGAAGGTATTACTTCTGAGAACCTTGTTGCTTCTGGGAAGAAATGACTTGACAGCCATAAAACATGGCATTCCTAATTGTGTACAACAGTAGTTCAAATTTTCCTATTGATTTAACATGATACGTGTAACCTGGATTTTTATTATACTTTGTATCGATCTTAGCGCAAAAATTGGTATGAGCCTGAATGATTGTGAACTGGTTGCCTCGTTGGCGCAGTAGGCAGCGCGTCAGTCTCATAATCTGAAGGTCGTGAGTTCGAGCCTCACACGGGGCATAGAGTTTTAGAAACTAAGCTAGTATCATGCATTGTAAAAATGTTTGCAAAAAAATCGGATACCCGTGCCTGGTTTAAAGAAACTTCATTTCCAGGCTGTCTTAATGTACGGAAGGTATTACTTATGAGAATCTTGTGGCTTCTGAGAAGAAATTACTTGACAGCCATAAAACATGGCATTCTTAATTGAGTACAACAGTAGTTCAAGTTGTCATAATGATTTACATATTATGTGTTACGTGGATTTTTATTATACTTAATATCAATCAAAGCGCAAAAATTGCTCAAAGCCTGACTCTTGCTGTTCACTGGTTCCCTCGTTGGTGCAGTAGGCAGCACGTCATTCTCATAATCTGAAGGTCGTGAGTTCGAGCCTCTCACAGGGCACAGAGATTTTAGAAACTAAATAGTATCATATATTGTAAAAATGTTTGTAAAAAAAATCGGATACCAGTGCCTTGGTTTAAAGATTCTTTATTTCCAGGCTATCTTAATATTACTGAAGGCATTACTTATGAGAACCTTGTTGCTTCTGGGAAGAAATGACTTGACAGCCATAAAACATGGCATTCCTAATTGTGTACAACAGTAGTTCAAATTTTCCTATTGATTTAACATGATACGTGTAACCTGGATTTTTATTATACTTTGTATCGATCTTAGCGCAAAAATTGGCATGAGCCTGAATGATTGTGAACTGGTTGCCTCGTTGGCGCAGTAGGCAGCGCGTCAGTCTCATAATCTGAAGGTCGTGAGTTCGAGCCTCACACGGGGCATAGAGTTTTAGAAACTAACTAGTATCATGCATTGTAAAAATGTTTGTAAAAAAATCGGATACCCGTGCCTGGTTTAAAGAAACTTCATTTCCAGGCTGTCTTAATGTACGGAAGGTATTACTTATGAGAATCTTGTGGCTTCTGAGAAGAAATTACTTGACAGCCATAAAACATGGCATTCTTAATTGAGTACAACAGTAGTTCAAGTTGTCATAATGATTTACATATTATGTGTTACGTGGATTTTTATTATACTTAATATCAATCAAAGCGCAAAAATTGCTCTAAGCCTGACTCTAGATGTTCACTGGTTCCCTCGTTGGTGCAGTAGGCAGCACGTCATTCTCATAATCTGAAGGTTCGTGAGTTCGAGCCTCTCACAGGTCACAGAATTTTAGAAACTAAATAGTATCATATATTGTAAAAATGTTTGTAAAAAAATCGGATACCAGTGCCCTGTTAAAGAATTCTTGATTTCCAGGCTGTCTTAATATACTGAAGGTATTACTTATGAGAATCTTGTGGCTTCTGAGAAGAAATGACTTGACAGCCATAAAACATGGCATTCCTAATTGTGTACAACAGTAGTTCAAATTTTCCTATTGATTTAACATGATACGTGGATTTTTATTATACTTAATATCAATCAAAGCGCAAAAATTGCTCTAAGCCTGACTCTTGCTGTTCACTGGTTCCCATCGTTGGTGCAGTAGGCAGCACGTCATTCTCATAATCTGAAGGTCGTGAGTTCGAGCCTCTCACAGGGCACAGAGATTTAGAAACTAAATAGTATCATATATTGTAAAAATGTTTGTAAAAAAAATCGAATACCAGTGCCCTGGTTTAAAGATTCTTGATTTCCAGGCTATCTTAATATTCTGAAGGTATTACTTCTGAGAACCTTGTTGCTTCTGGGAAGAAATGACTTGACAGCCATAAAACATGGCATTCCTAATTGTGTACAACAGTAGTTCAAATTTTCCTATTGATTTAACATGATACGTGTAACCTGGATTTTTATTATACTTTGTATCGATCTTAGCGCAAAAATTGGTATGAGCCTGAATGATTGTGAACTGGTTGCCTCGTTGGCGCAGTAGGCAGCGCGTCAGTCTCATAATCTGAAGGTCGTGAGTTCGAGCCTCACACGGGGCATAGAGTTTTAGAAACTAACTAGTATCATGCATTGTAAAAATGTTTGCAAAAAAATAGGATACCCGTGCCTGGTTTAAAGAAACTTCATTTCAAGGCTGTCTTAATGTACGGAAGGTATTACTTATGAGAATCTTGTGGCTTCTGAGAAGAAATTACTTGACAGCCATAAAACATGGCATTCTTAATTGAGTACAACAGTAGTTCAAGTTGTCATAATGATTTACATATTATGTGTTACGTGGATTTTTATTATACTTAATATCAATCAAAGCGCAAAAATTGCTCAAAGCCTGACTCTTGCTGTTCACTGGTTCCCTCGTTGGTGCAGTAGGCAGCACGTCATTCTCATAATCTGAAGGTCGTGAGTTCGAGCCTCTCACAGGGCACAGAGTTTTAGAAACTAAATAGTATCATATATTGTAAAAATGTTTGTAAAAAAAATCGGATACCAGTGCCCGGTTTAAAGATTCTTGATTTCCAGGCTGTCTTAATATACTGAAGGCATTACTTATGAGAACCTTGTTGCTTCTGGGAAGAAATTACTTGACAGCCATAAAACATGGCATTCCTAATTGTGTACAACAGTAGTTCAAATTTTCCTATTGATTTAACATGATACGTGTAACCTGGATTTTTATTATACTTTGTATCGATCTTAGCGCAAAAATTGGCATGAGCCTGAATGATTGTGAACTGGTTGCCTCGTTGGCGCAGTAGGCAGCGCGTCAGTCTCATAATCTGAAGGTCGTGAGTTCGAGCCTCACACGGGGCATAGAGTTGTAGAAACGAAGTAGTATCATGCATTGTAAAAATGTTTGCGAAAAAAATAGGATACCAGTGCCTTGTTTAAAGAAACTTCATTTCCAGGCTGTCTTAATGTACGGAAGGTATTACTTATGAGAATCTTGTGGCTTCTGAGAAGAAATTACTTGACAGCCATAAAACATGGCATTCTTAATTGAGTACAACAGTAGTTCAAGTTTTCATAATGATTTACATATTATGTGTTACGTGGATTTTTATTATACTTAATATCAATCAATGCGCTAAAATTGCTCTAAGCCTGACTCTAGCTGTTCACTGGTTCCCTCGTTGGTGCAGTAGGCAGCACGTCATTCTCATGATCTGAAGGTCGTGAGTTCGAGCCTCTCACAGGGCACAGAGTTTTAGAAACTAAATAGTATCATATATTGTAAAAATGTTTGTAAAAAAAATCGGATACCAGTGCTTGGTTTAAAGATTCTTGATTTCCAGGCTATCTTAATATTCTGAAGGTATTACTTCTGAGAACCTTGTTGCTTCTGGGAAGAAATGACTTGACAGCCATAAAACATGGCATTCCTAATTGTGTACAACAGTAGTTCAAATTTTCCTATTGATTTAACATGATACGTGTAACCTGGATTTTTATTATACTTAGTATCGATCTTAGCGCAAAAATTGGCTATGAGCCTGAATTGTGTGAACTGGTTGCCTCGTTGGCGCAGTAGGCAGCGCGTCAGTCTCATAATCTGAAGGTCGTGAGTTCGAGCCTCACACGGGGCATAGAGTTTTAGAAACTAAGCTAGTATCATGCATTGTAAAAATGTTTGCAAAAAAATAGGATACCCGTGCCTGGTTTAAAGATACTTCATTTCCAGGCTATCTTAATGTACGGAAGGTATTACTTATGAGAATCTTGTGGCTTCTGAGAAGAAATTACTTGACAGCCATAAAACATGGCATTCTTAATTGAGTACAACAGTAGTTCAAGTTTTCATAATGATTTACATATTATGTGTTACGTGGATTTTTATTATACTTAATATCAATCAAAGCGCAAAAATTGCTCTAAGCCTGACTCTTGCTGTTCACTGGTTCCCTCGTTGGTGCAGTAGGCAGCACGTCATTCTCATAATCTGAAGGTCGTGAGTTCGAGCCTCTCACAGGGCACAGAGATTTAGAAACTAAATAGTATCATATATGGTAAAAATGTTTGTAAAAAAATCGGATACCCGTGCCCGGTTTAATGAAACTTCATTTCCAGGCTGTCTTAATGTACGGAAGGTTTTACTTTTGAGAACCTTGTTGCTTCTGGGAAGAAATGACTTGACAGCCATAAAACATGGCATTCCTAATTGTGTACAACAGTAGTTCAAATTTTCCTATTGATTTAACATGATACATGTAACCTGGATTTTTATCATACTTAATATCAATCTTAGCGCAAATATTGCTGTAAACCTGACTCTTGCTGTTCAATGGTTCCCATGTTGGTGCAGTAGGCAGCACGTCATTCTCATGATCTGAAGGTCGTGAGTTCGAGCCTCTCACAGGGCACAGAGTTTTAGAAACTAAATAGTATCATATATTGTAAAAATGTTTGTAAAAAAAATCGAATACCAGTGCCCGGTTTAAAGATTCTTTATTTCCAGGCAATCTTAATATTCTGAAGGTATTACTTCTGAGAACCTTGTTGCTTCTGAGAAGAAATTACTTGACAGCCATAAAACATGGCATTCTTAATTGAGTACAACAGTAGTTCAAGTTTTCATATTGATTTAACATATATGTGTACCTGGATTTTTATTATACTTAATATCAATCTAAGCGCAAAAATTGCTCTAAGCCTGACTCTTGCTGTTCACTGGTTCCCATCGTTGGTGCAGTAGGCAGCACGTCATTCTCATAATCTGAAGGTCGTGAGTTCGAGCCTCTCACAGGGCACAGAGTTTTAGAAACTAAATAGTATCATATATTGTAAAAATGTTTGTAAAAAAAATCGGATACCAGTGCCGGTTTAAAGATTCTTGATTTCCAGGCTATCTTAATATTACTGAAGGTATTACTTCTGAGAACCTTGTTGCTTCTGGGAAGAAATGACTTGACAGCCATAAAACATGGCATTCCTAATTGTGTACAACAGTAGTTCAAATTTTCCTATTGATTTAACATGATACGTGTAACCTGGATTTTTATTATACTTTGTATCGATCTTAGCGCAAAAATTGGATGAGCCTGAATGATTGTGAACTGGTTGCCTCGTTGGCGCAGTAGGCAGCGCGTCAGTCTCATAATCTGAAGGTCGTGAGTTCGAGCCTCACACGGGGCATAGAGTTTTAGAAACTAACTAGTATCATGCATTGTAAAAATGTTTGCAAAAAAATAGGATACCCGTGCCTGGTTTAAAGAAACTTCATTTCCAGGCTGTCTTAATGTACGGAAGGTATTACTTATGAGAATCTTGTGGCTTCTGAGAAGAAATTACTTGACAGCCATAAAACATGGCATTCTTAATTGAGTACAACAGTAGTTCAAGTTTTCATAATGATTTACATATTATGTGTTACGTGGATTTTTATTATACTTAATATCAATCAAAGCGCAAAAATTGCTCTAAGCCTGACTCTTGCTGTTCACTGGTTCCCTCGTTGGTGCAGTAGGCAGCACGTCATTCTCATAATCTGAAGGTCGTGAGTTCGAGCCTCTCACAGGGCACAGAGTTTTAGAAACTAAATAGTATCATATATTGTAAAAATGTTTGTAAAAAAAATCGGATACCAGTGCCTGGTTTAAAGATTCTTGATTTCCAGGCTATCTTAATATTCTGAAGGTATTACTTCTGAGAACCTTGTTGCTTCTGGGAAGAAATGACTTGACAGCCATAAAACATGGCATTCCTAATTGTGTACAACAGTAGTTCAAATTTTCCTATTGATTTAACATGATACGTGTAACCTGGATTTTTATTATACTTTGTATCGATCTTAGCGCAAAAATTGGCATGAGCCTGAATGATTGTGAACTGGTTGCCTCGTTGGCGCAGTAGGCAGCGCGTCAGTCTCATAATCTGAAGGTCGTGAGTTCGAGCCTCTCACAGGGCACAGAGATTTAGAAACTAAATAGTATCATGCATTGTAAAAATGTTTGCAAAAAAATCGAATACCCGTGCCTGGTTTAAAGAAACTTCATTTCCAGGCTGTCTTAATGTACGGAAGGTATTACTTATGAGAATCTTGTGGCTTCTGAGAAGAAATTACTTGACAGCCATAAAACATGGCATTCTTAATTGAGTACAACAGTAGTTCAAGTTGTCATAATGATTTACATATTATGTGTTACGTGGATTTTTATTATACTTAATATCAATCAAAGCGCAAAAATTGCTCTAAGCCTGACTCTAGATGTTCACTGGTTCCCTCGTTGGTGCAGTAGGCAGCACGTCATTCTCATAATCTGAAGGTTGTGAGTTCGAGCCTCTCACAGGTCACAGAGATTTAGAAACTAAATAGTATCATATATTGTAAAAATGTTTGTAAAAAAAATCGAATACCAGTGCCCTGGTTTAAAGATTCTTGATTTCCAGGCTATCTTAATATTCTGAAGGTATTACTTCTGAGAACCTTGTTGCTTCTGGGAAGAAATGACTTGACAGCCATAAAACATGGCATTCCTAATTGTGTACAACAGTAGTTCAAATTTTCCTATTGATTTAACATGATACGTGTAACCTGGATTTTTATTATACTTTAGTATCGATCTTAGCGCAAAAATTGCTGTATGAGCCTGAATGATTGCTGTAAATGGTTGCCTCGTTGGCGCAGTAGGCAGCGCGTCAGTCTCATAATCTGAAGGTCGTGAGTTCGAGCCTCACACGGGCATAGAGTTTTAGAAACTAACTAGTATCATGCATTGTAAAAATGTTTGCAAAAAAATCGGATACCCGTGCCTGGTTTAAATGAAACTTCATTTCCAGGCTGTCTTAATGTACGGAAGGTATTACTTATGAGAATCTTGTGGCTTCTGAGAAGAAATTACTTGACAGCCATAAAACATGGCATTCTTAATTGAGTACAACAGTAGTTCAAGTTGTCATAATGATTTACATATTATGTGTTACGTGGATTTTTATTATACTTAATATCAATCAAAGCGCAAAAATTGCTCTAAGCCTGACTCTTAGATGTTCACTGGTTCCCTCGTTGGTGCAGTAGGCAGCACGTCATTCTCATAATCTGAAGGTCGTGAGTTCGAGCCTCTCACAGGGCACAGAGATTTAGAAACTAAATAGTATCATATATTGTAAAAATGTTTGTAAAAAAAATCGGATACCAGTGCTTGGTTTAAAGATTCTTGATTTCCAGGCTATCTTAATATTCTGAAGGTATTACTTCTGAGAACCTTGTTGCTTCTGGGAAGAAATGACTTGACAGCCATAAAACATGGCATTCCTAATTGTGTACAACAGTAGTTCAAATTTTCCTATTGATTTAACATGATACGTGTAACCTGGATTTTTATTATACTTTGTATCGATCTTAGCGCAAAAATTGGTATGAGCCTGAATGATTGTGAACTGGTTGCCTCGTTGGCGCAGTAGGCAGCGCGTCAGTCTCATAATCTGAAGGTCGTGAGTTCGAGCCTCACACGGGGCATAAAGTTTTAGAAACTAGCTAGTATCATGCATTGTAAAAATTTTGCAAAAAAATCGGATACCCGTGCCTGGTTTAAAGAAACTTCATTTCAAGGCTGTCTTAATGTACGGAAGGTATTACTTATGAGAATCTTGTGGCTTCTGAGAAGAAATTACTTGACAGCCATAAAACATGGCATTCTTAATTGAGTACAACAGTAGTTCAAGTTTTCATAATGATTTACATATTATGTGTTACGTGGATTTTTATTATACTTAATATCAATCAAAGCGCAAAAATTGCTCAAAGCCTGACTCTTGCTGTTCACTGGTTCCCTCGTTGGTGCAGTAGGCAGCACGTCATTCTCATAATCTGAAGGTCGTGAGTTCGAGCCTCTCACAGGGCACAGAGTTTTAGAAACTAAATAGTATCATATATTGTAAAAATGTTTCTAAAAAAAATCGGATACCAGTGCCCGGTTTAAAGATTCTTGATTTCCAGGCTGTCTTAATATACTGAAGGCATTACTTATGAGAACCTTGTTGCTTCTGGGAAGAAATGACTTGACAGCCATAAAACATGGCATTCCTAATTGTGTACAATAGTAGTTCAAATTTTCCTATTGATTTAACATGATACGTGTAACCTGGATTTTTATTATACTTTGTATCGATCTTAGCGCAAAAATTAGCATGAGCCTGAATGATTGTGAATTGGTTGCCTCGTTGGCGCAGTAGGCAGCGCGTCAGTCTCATAATCTGAAGGTCGTGAGTTCGAGCCTCACACGGGGCATAGAGTTTTAGAAACTAACTAGTATCATGCATTGTAAAAATGTTTGCTAAAAAAATAGGATACCCGTGCCTGGTTCAAAGAAACTTCATTTCCAGGCTGTCTTAATGTACGGAAGGTATTACTTATGAGAATCTTGTGGCTTCTGAGAAGAAATTACTTGACAGCCATGAAACATGGCATTCTTAATTGAGTACAACAGTAGTTCAAGTTGTCATAATGATTTACATATTATGTGTTACGTGGATTTTTATTATACTTGATATCAATCAAAGCGCAAAAATTGCTCTAAGCCTGACTCTAGATGTTCACTGGTTCCCTCGTTGGTGCAGTAGGCAGCACGTCATTCTCATGATCTGACGGTTGTGAGTTCGAGCCTCTCACAGGTCACAGAGTTTTAGAAACTAAATAGTATCATATATTGTAAAAATGTTTGTAAAAAAATCGGATACCAGTGCCCTGTTTAAAGAAACTTCGTTTCCAGGCTGTCTTAATATACTGAAGGTATTACTTATGATAATCTTGTGGCTTCTGAGAAGAAATGACTTGAGAGCCATAACACATGGCATTCCTAATTGTGTACAACAGTAGTTCAAATTTTCCCATTGATTTAACATGATACATGTAACCTGGATTTTTATTATACTTAATATCAATCTTAGCGCAAATATTGCTGTAAACCTGACTCTTGCTGTTCAATGGTTCCCATGTTGGTGCAGTAGGCAGCACGTCATTCTCATGATCTGAAGGTCGTGAGTTCGAGCCTCTCACAGGGCACAGAGTTTTAGAAACTAAATAGTATCATATATTGTAAAAATGTTTGTAAAAAAAATCGGATACCAGTGCCGGTTTAAAGATTCTTGATTTCCAGGCTATCTTAATATTCTGAAGGTATTACTTCTGAGAACCTTGTTGCTTCTGGGAAGAAATGACTTGACAGCCATAAAACATGGCATTCCTAATTGTGTACAACAGTAGTTCAAATTTTCCTATTGATTTAACATGATACGTGTAACCTGGATTTTTATTATACTTTGTATCGATCTTAGCGCAAAAATTGGCATGAGCCTGAATGATTGTTAACTGGTTGCCTCGTTGGCGCAGTAGGCAGCGCGTCAGTCTCATAATCTGAAGGTCGTGAGTTCGAGCCTCACACGGAGCATAGAGTTTAGAAACTAAATAGTATCATGCATTGTAAAAATGTTTGCAAAAAAATCGGATACCCGTGCCCTGGTTTAAATGAAACTTCATTTCCAGGCTAGTCTTAATAGTACTGAAGGTATTACTTCTGAGAATCCTTGTTGCTTCTGAGAAGAAATGACTTGACAGCCATAAAACATGGCATTCTTAATTGAGTACAACAGTAGTTCAAGTTGTCATAATGATTTACATATTATGTGTTACGTGGATTTTTATTATACTTAATATCAATCAAAGCGCAAAAATTGCTCTAAGCCTGACTCTAGATGTTCACTGGTTCCCTCGTTGGTGCAGTAGGTAGCACGTCATTCACATAATCTGAAGGTCGTGAGTTCGAGCCTCTCACAGGGCATAGAGTTTTAGAAACGAAATAGTATCATATATTGTAAAAATGTTTGTAAAAAAAATCGGATACCAGTGCTTGGTTTAAAGATTCTTGATTTCCAGGCTATCTTAATATTCTGAAGGTATTACTTCTGAGAACCTTGTTGCTTCTGGGAAGAAATGACTTGACAGCCATAAAACATGGCATTCTTAATTGAGTACAACAGTAGTTCAAGTTGTCATAATGATTTACATATTATGTGTTACGTGGATTTTTATTATACTTAATATCAATCAAAGCGCAAAAATTGCTCTAAGCCTGACTCTTGCTGTTCACTGGTTCCCTCGTTGGTGCAGTAGGCAGCACGTCATTCTCATAATCTGAAGGTCGTGAGTTCGAGCCTCTCACAGGGCACAGAGTTTTAGAAACTAAATAGTATCATATATTGTAAAAATGTTTGTAAAAAAAATCGGATACCAGTGCCCGGTTTAAAGATTCTTGATTTCCAGGCTGTCTTAATATACTGAAGGTATTACTTATGAGAACCTTGTTGCTTCTGGGAAGAAATGACTTGACAGCCATAAAACATGGCATTCCTAATTGTGTACAACAGTAGTTCAAATTTTCCTATTGATTTAACATGATACGTGTAACCTGGATTTTTATTATACTTTGTATCGATCTTAGCGCAAAAATTGGCATGAGCCTGAATGATTGTGAACTGGTTGCCTCGTTGGCGCAGTAGGCAGCGCGTCAGTCTCATAATCTGAAGGTCGTGAGTTCGAGCCTCTCACAGGGCATAGAGTTTTAGAAACTAAATAGTATCATATATTGTAAAAATGTTTGTAAAAAAATCGGATACCCGTGCCTGGTTTAAATGAAACTTCATTTCCAGGCTGTCTTAATGTACGGAAGGTATTACTTATGAGAATCTTGTGGCTTCTGAGAAGAAATTACTTGACAGCCATAAAACATGGCATTCTTAATTGAGTACAACAGTAGTTCAAGTTGTCATAATGATTTACATATTATGTGTTACGTGGATTTTTATTATACTTGATATCAATCAAAGCGCAAAAATTGCTCTAAGCCTGACTCTAGATGTTCACTGGTTCCCTCGTTGGTGCAGTAGGCAGCACGTCATTCTCATAATCTGAAGGTCGTGAGTTCGAGCCTCTCACAGGGCATAGAGTTTTAGAAACTAAATAGTATCATATATTGTAAAAATGTTTGTAAAAAAAATCGGATACCAGTGCTTGGTTTAAAGATTCTTGATTTCCAGGCTATCTTAATATTCTGAAGGTATTACTTCTGAGAACCTTGTTGCTTCTGGGAAGAAATGACTTGACAGCCATAAAACATGGCATTCCTAATTGTGTACAACAGTAGTTCAAATTTTCCTATTGATTTAACATGATACGTGTAACCTGGATTTTTATTATACTTTGTATCGATCTTAGCGCAAAAATTGGTATGAGCCTGAATGATTGTGAAACTGGTTGCCTCGTTGGCGCAGTAGGCAGCGCGTCAGTCTCATAATCTGAAGGTCGTGAGTTCGAGCCTCACACGGGGCATAAAGTTTTAGAAACTAGCTAGTATCATGCATTGTAAAAATTTTGCAAAAAAATCGGATACCCGTGCCTGGTTCAAAGAAACTTCATTTCCAGGCTGTCTTAATGTACGGAAGGTATTACTTATGAGAATCTTGTGGCTTCTGAGAAGAAATTACTTGACAGCCATAAAACATGGCATTCTTAATTGAGTACAACAGTAGTTCAAGTTTTCATAATGATTTACATATTATGTGTTACGTGGATTTTTATTATACTTAATATCAATCAAAGCGCAAAAATTGCTCTAAGCCTGACTCTTGCTGTTCACTGGTTCCCTCGTTGGTGCAGTAGGCAGCACGTCATTCTCATAATCTGAAGGTCGTGAGTTCGAGCCTCTCACAGGGCACAGAGATTTAGAAACTAAATAGTATCATATATTGTAAAAATGTTTGCTAAAAAAAATCGGATACCAGTGCCCGGTTTAAAGATTCTTGATTTCCAGGCTGTCTTAATATACTGAAGGCATTACTTATGAGAACCTTGTTGCTTCTGGGAAGAAATGACTTGACAGCCATAAAACATGGCATTCCTAATTGTGTACAACAGTAGTTCAAATTTTCCTATTGATTTAACATGATACGTGTAACCTGGATTTTTATTATACTTTGTATCGATCTTAGCGCAAAAATTAGCATGAGCCTGAATTGTTGCTGTTCACTGGTTCCCTCGTTGGTGCAGTAGGCAGCACGTCATTCTCATAATCTGAAGGTCGTGAGTTCGAGCCTCTCACAGGGCACAGAGATTTAGAAACTAAATAGTATCATACATTGTAAAAATGTTTCTAAAAAAAATCGGAATACCAGTGCTTGGTTTAAAGATTCTTGATTTCCAGGCTATCTTAATATTCTGAAGGTATTACTTCTGAGAACCTTGTTGCTTCTGGGAAGAAATGACTTGACAGCCATAAAACATGGCATTCCTAATTGTGTACAACAGTAGTTCAAATTTTCCTATTGATTTAACATGATACGTGTAACCTGGATTTTTATTATACTTTGTATCGATCTTAGAGCAAAAATTGGTATCAGCCTGAATGATTGTGAACTGGTTGCCTCGTTGGCGCAGTAGGCAGCGCGTCAGTCTCATAATCTGTAAGGTCGTGAGTTCGAGCCTCACACGGGGCATAAAGTTTTAGAAACTAGCTAGTATCATGCATTGTAAAAATTTTGCAAAAAAAACGGATACCCGTGCCTGGTTCAAAGAAACTTCATTTCCAGGCTGTCTTAATGTACGGAAGGTATTACTTATGAGAATCTTGTGGCTTCTGAGAAGAAATTACTTGACAGCCATAAAACATGGCATTCTTAATTGAGTACAACAGTAGTTCAAGTTTTCATAATGATTTACATATTATGTGTTACGTGGATTTTTATTATACTTAATATCAATCAAAGCGCAAAAATTGCTCTAAGCCTGACTCTTGCTGTTCACTGGTTCCCTCGTTGGTGCAGTAGGCAGCACGTCATTCTCATAATCTGAAGGTCGTGAGTTCGAGCCTCTCACAGGGCACAGAGATTTAGAAACTAAATAGTATCATATATTGTAAAAATGTTTGCAAAAAAAAATCGGATACCAGTGCCCGGTTTAAAGATTCTTGATTTCCAGGCTGTCTTAATATACTGAAGGCATTACTTATGAGAACCTTGTTGCTTCTGGGAAGAAATGACTTGACAGCCATAAAACATGGCATTCCTAATTGTGTACAACAGTAGTTCAAATTTTCCTATTGATTTAACATGATACGTGTAACCTGGATTTTTATTATACTTTGTATCGATCTTAGCGCAAAAATTGGCATGAGCCTGAATGGTTGTGAACTGGTTGCCTCGTTGGCGCAGTAGGCAGCGCGTCAGTCTCATAATCTGAAGGTCGTGAGTTCGAGCCTCACACGGGGCATAGAGTTTTAGAAACTAACTAGTATCATGCATTGTAAAAATGTTTGCAAAAAAATAGGATACCCGTGCCTGGTTTAAAGAAACTTCATTTCAAGGCTGTCTTAATGTACGGAAGGTATTACTTATGAGAATCTTGTGGCTTCTGAGAAGAAATTACTTGACAGCCATAAAACATGGCATTCTTAATTGAGTACAACAGTAGTTCAAGTTTTCATAATGATTTACATATTATGTGTTACGTGGATTTTTATTATACTTAATATCAATCAAAGCGCAAAAATTGCTCTAAGCCTGACTGTTGCTGTTCACTGGTTCCCTCGTTGGTGCAGTAGGCAGCACGTCATTCTCATAATCTGAAGGTCGTGAGTTCGAGCCTCTCACAGGGCACAGAGATTTAGAAACTAAATAGTATCATATATTGTAAAAATGTTTGTAAAAAAAATTGAATACTAGTGCTTGGTTTAAAGATTCTTGATTTCCAGGCTATCTTAATATTCTGAAGGTATTACTTCTGAGAACCTTGTTGCTTCTGGGAAGAAATGACTTGACAGCCATAAAACATGGCATTCCTAATTGTGTACAACAGTAGTTCAAATTTTCCTATTGATTTAACATGATACGTGTAACCTGGATTTTTATTATACTTTGTATCGATCTTAGAGCAAAAATTGGTATCAGCCTGAATGATTGTAAACTGGTTGCCTCGTTGGCGCAGTAGGCAGCGCGTCAGTCTCATAATCTGTAGGTCGTGAGTTCGAGCCTCACACGGGGCATAAAGTTTTAGAAACTAGCTAGTATCATGCATTGTAAAAATTTTGCAAAAAAAACGGATACCCGTGCCTGGTTCAAAGAAACTTCATTTCCAGGCTGTCTTAATGTACGGAAGGTATTACTTATGAGAATCTTGTGGCTTCTGAGAAGAAATTACTTGACAGCCATAAAACATGGCATTCTTAATTGAGTACAACAGTAGTTCAAGTTTTCATAATGATTTACATATTATGTGTTACGTGGATTTTTATTATACTTAATATCAATCAAAGCGCAAAAATTGCTCTAAGCCTGACTCTTGCTGTTCACTGGTTCCCTCGTTGGTGCAGTAGGCAGCACGTCATTCTCATAATCTGAAGGTCGTGAGTTCGAGCCACTCACAGGGCACAGAGATTTAGAAACTAAATAGTATCATATATTGTAAAAATGTTTGCAAAAAAAATCGGATACCAGTGCCCGGTTTAAAGATTCTTGATTTCCAGGCTGTCTTAATATACTGAAGGCATTACTTATGAGAACCTTGTTGCTTCTGGGAAGAAATGACTTGACAGCCATAAAACATGGCATTCCTAATTGTGTACAACAGTAGTTCAAATTTTCCTATTGATTTAACATGATACGTGTAACCTGGATTTTTATTATACTTTGTATCGATCTTAGCGCAAAAATTGAGATGAGCCTGAATGGTTGTGAAATGGTTGCCTCGTTGGCGCAGTAGGCAGCGCGTCAGTCTCATAATCTGAAGGTCGTGAGTTCGAGCCTCACACGGGGCATAGAGTTTTAGAAACTAACTAGTATCATGCATTGTAAAAATGTTTGCAAAAAAATAGGATACCCGTGCCTGGTTTAAAGAAACTTCATTTCAAGGCTGTCTTAATGTACGGAAGGTATTACTTATGAGAATCTTGTGGCTTCTGAGAAGAAATTACTTGACAGCCATAAAACATGGCATTCTTAATTGAGTACAACAGTAGTTCAAGTTGTCATAATGATTTACATATTATGTGTTACGTGGATTTTTATTATACTTAACATCAATCAAATCGCAAAAATTGCTCAAAGCCTGACTCTTGCTGTTCACTGGTTCCCTCGTTGGTGCAGTAGGCAGCACGTCATACTCATAAGCTGAAGGTCGTGAGTTCGAGCCTCTCACAGGGCACAGAGTTTTAGAAACTAAATAGTATCATATATTGTAAAAATGTTTGTAAAAAAAATCGGATACCAGTGCCCGGTTTAAAGATTCTTGATTTCCAGGCTGTCTTAATATACTGAAGGCATTACTTATGAGAACCTTGTTGCTTCTGGGAAGAAATGACTTGACAGCCATAAAACATGGCATTCCTAATTGTGTACAACAGTAGTTCAAATTTTCCTATTGATTTAACATGATACGTGTAACCTGGATTTTTATTATACTTTGTATCGATCTTAGCGCAAAAATTGGCATGAGCCTGAATGATTGTGAACTGGTTGGCGCAGTAGGCAGCGCGTCAGTCTCAAAATCTGAAGGTCGTGAGTTCGAGCCTCACACGGGGCATAGAGTTGTAGAAACGAAGTAGTATCATGCATTGTAAAAATGTTTGCGAAAAAATAGGATACCCGTGCCTTGTTTAAAGAAACTTCATTTCCAGGCTGTCTTAATGTACGGAAGGTATTACTTATGAGAATCTTGTGGCTTCTGAGAAGAAATTACTTGACAGCCATAAAACATGGCATTCTTAATTGAGTACAACAGTAGTTCAATGTTTTCATAATGATTTACATATTATGTGTTACGTGGATTTTTATTATACTTAATATCAATCAAAGCGCAAAAATTGCTCTAAGCCTGACTCTTGCTGTTCACTGGTTCCCTCGTTGGTGCAGTAGGCAGCACGTCATTCTCATAATCTGAAGGTCGTGAGTTCGAGCCTCTCAAAGGGCACAGAGTTGTGGAAACAAAATAGTATCATATATTGTAAAAATGTTTGCAAAAAAAATCGGATACCAGTGCCCGGTTTAAAGATTCTTGATTTCCAGGCTATCTTAATATTCTGAAGGTATTACTTCTGAGAACCTTGTTGCTTCTGGGAAGAAATGACTTGACAGCCATAAAACATGGCATTCCTAATTGTGTACAACAGTAGTTCAAATTTTCCTATTGATTTAACATGATACGTGTAACCTGGATTTTTATTATACTTTGTATCGATCTTAGCGCAAAAATTGGTATGAGCCTGAATGATTGTGAACTAGTTGCCTCGTTGGCGCAGTAGGCAGCGCGTCAGTCTCATAATCTGTAAGGTCGTGAGTTCGAGCCTCACACGGGGCATAAAGTTTTAGAAACTAGCTAGTATCATGCATTGTAAAAATTTTGCAAAAAAAACGGATACCCGTGCCTGGTTCAAAGAAACTTCATTTCCAGGCTGTCTTAATGTACGGAAGGTATTACTTATGAGAATCTTGTGGCTTCTGAGAAGAAATTACTTGACAGCCATAAAACATGGCATTCTTAATTGAGTACAACAGTAGTTCAAGTTTTCATAATGATTTACATATTATGTGTTACGTGGATTTTTATTATACTTAATATCAATCAAAGCGCAAAAATTTCTCTAAGCCTGACTCTTGCTGTTCACTGGTTCCCTCGTTGGTGCAGTAGGCAGCACGTCATTCTCATAATCTGAAGGTCGTGAGTTCGAGCCTCTCACAGGGCACAGAGATTTAGAAACTAAATAGTATCATATATTGTAAAAATGTTTGCAAAAAAAATCGGATACCAGTGCCCGGTTTAAAGATTCTTGATTTCCAGGCTGTCTTAATATACTGAAGGCATTACTTATGAGAACCTTGTTGCTTCTGGGAAGAAATGACTTGACAGCCATAAAACATGGCATTCCTAATTGTGTACAACAGTAGTTCAAATTTTCCTATTGATTTAACATGATACGTGTAACCTGGATTTTTATTATACTTTGTATCGATCTTAGCGCAAAAATTTGGATGAGCCTGAATGGTTGTGAACTGGTTGCCTCGTTGGCGCAGTAGGCAGCACGTCAGTCTCATAATCTGAAGGTCGTGAGTTCGAGCCTCACACGGGGCATAGAGTTTTAGAAACTAACTAGTATCATGCATTGTAAAAATGTTTGCAAAAAAATAGGATACCCGTGCCTGGTTTAAAGAAACTTCATTTCAAGGCTGTCTTAATGTACGGAAGGTATTACTTATGAGAATCTTGTGGCTTCTGAGAAGAAATTATTTGACAGCCATAAAACATGGCATTCTTAATTGAGTACAACAGTAGTTCAAGTTGTCATAATGATTTACATATTATGTGTTACGTGGATTTTTATTATACTTAACATCAATCAAATCGCAAAAATTGCTCAAAGCCTGACTCTTGCTGTTCACTGGTTCCCTCGTTGGTGCAGTAGGCAGCACGTCATTCTCATAATCTGAAGGTCGTGAGTTCGAGCCTCTCACAGGGCACAGAGTTTTAGAAACTAAATAGTATCATATATTGTAAAAATGTTTGTAAAAAAAATCGGATACCAGTGCCCGGTTTAAAGATTCTTGATTTCCAGGCTGTCTTAATATACTGAAGGCATTACTTACGAGAACCTTGTTGCTTCTGGGAAGAAATTACTTGACAGCCATAAAACATGGCATTCCTAATTGTGTACAACAGTAGTTCAAATTTTCCTATTGATTTAACATGATACGTGTAACCTGGATTTTTATTATACTTTGTATCGATCTTAGCGTAAAAATTGGCATGAGCCTGAATGATTGTGAACTGGTTGGCGCAGTAGGCAGCGCGTCAGTCTCATAATCTGAAGGTCGTGAGTTCCGAGCCTCACACGGGGCATAGAGTTGTAGAAACGAAGTAGTATCATGCATTGTAAAAATGTTTGTAAAAAAAATAGGATACCCGTGCCTTGTTTAAAGAAACTTCATTTCCAGGCTGTCTTAATGTACGGAAGGTATTACTTATGAGAATCTTGTGGCTTCTGAGAAGAAATTACTTGACAGCCATAAAACATGGCATTCTTAATTGAGTACAACAGTAGTTCAAGTTTTCATAATGATTTACATATTATGTGTTACGTGGATTTTTATTATACTTAATATCAATCAAAGCGCAAAAATTGCTCTAAGCCTGACTCTTGCTTTTCACTGGTTCCCTCGTTGGTGCAGTAGGCAGCACGTCATTCTCATAATCTGAAGGTCGTGAGTTCGAGCCTCTCACAGGGCACAGAGATTTAGAAACTAAATAGTATCATATATTGTAAAAATGTTTGTAAAAAAAATCGAATACCAGTGCTTGGTTTAAAGATTCTTGATTTCCAGGCTATCTTAATATTCTGAAGGTATTACTTCTGAGAACCTTGTTGCTTCTGGGAAGAAATGACTTGACAGCCATAAAACATGGCATTCCTAATTGTGTACAACAGTAGTTCAAATTTTCCTATTGATTTAACATGATACGTGTAACCTGGATTTTTATTATACTTTGTATCGATCTTAGCGCAAAAATTGGTATGAGCCTGAATGATTGTGAAATGGTTGCCTCGTTGGCGCAGTAGGCAGCGCGTCAGTCTCATAATCTGAAGGTCGTGAGTTCGAGCCTCACACGGGGCATAAAGTTTTAGAAACTAACTAGTATCATGCATTGTAAAAATGTTTGCAAAAAAATAGGATACCCGTGCCTGGTTCAAAGAAACTTCATTTCAAGGCTGTCTTAATGTACGGAAGGTATTACTTATGAGAATCTTGTGGCTTCTGAGAAGAAATTACTTGACAGCCATAAAACATGGCATTCTTAATTGAGTACAACAGTAGTTCAAGTTTTCATAATGATTTACATATTATGTGTTACGTGGATTTTTATTATACTTAATATCAATCAAAGCGCAAAAATTGCTCTAAGCCTGACTCTTGCTGTTCACTGGTTCCCTCGTTGGTGCAGTAGGCAGCACGTCATTCTCATAATCTGAAGGTCGTGAGTTCGAGCCTCTCACAGGGCACAGAGTTTTAGAAACTAAATAGTATCATATATTGTAAAAATGTTTGTAAAAAAAATCGGATACCAGTGCCCGGTTTAAAGATTCTTGATTTCCAGGCTATCTTAATATTCTGAAGGTATTACTTCTGAGAACCTTGTTGCTTCTGGGAAGAAATGACTTGACAGCCATAAAACGCAGAGTTACGTATGTAACTCCGGTTCTATGAATCCTGGATGACCGCCAGAGGCGGTGCATTAAGCACTGGATTTATCCGTCTCGCGCATGCGCAGTTCGAGTACCTATACCAACAAGGTCACATGTGACCCTCGTGACACCGGATTGGCTATATAGCCCGGTGTCGACAGAGGATCTGTTCCCAGAATCTTCTCGCGAACCACGAGACTTCTGAGTGACCTGTAACTCTGGCGGTCATCCAGGATTCATAGAACCGGAGTTACATACGTAACTCTGCGTTCTATTTCATCCTTACTGACCGCCAGAGGCGGTGCATTAAGCACTGGATGGCCAATACCAACAACGTCACGAAGAGTCAAGGTGCTCACCTACTGATCAGAGAAAGCAGAGCTTGGCATCAGGGCCACGCCCATTGGATGGGGAGTGGCAACGTTGACCCGGTAGAACCTGGAGAATGTGCTAGGCGACGCCCATGACGCCGCGGCACAGATGGTCCCCAGGGGCACCCCTCTCAGGGCAGCCCATGATGTGGAGACGCTCCTAGTTGAGTGACACCTCACCCTGGATGGCGGGGGGCGGCCACTGGCCCCGTAGGCGTGTGTTATGGTCTCCACAATCCAGTGGGACAGCCTCTGCTTTGTTAAAGCATGACCCCTGTTAGGGCCACCATGGCAAACAAAAAGCTGCTCCGACTGGCGAATACCGGCGGTAGCAGAAATATAAGCCCTAAGGGCCCGCACCGGGCACAGCAGCTCAGACCCACCCTCCCCAGAAGGGGGGTCAAAGCGTGCTAACTGGATGGGCTGGTTAAGGTGATTGCGTGGCAGGGTCTTTGGCAGGAACGCAACGTTCGGCCATAGAGTGACACCCGAGCCATCAGAGTTCCACCTCAGGCATGTATCACTCACTGATAGGGCATGCAACTCCCCGACCCGCTTGGCAGATGTTATGGCGAGTAAAAAGGCAGCCTTCATAGACAGCCACTTCAAACCCCCTTGACCCAAAGGCTCGAAGGGAGGAGATGACAAGGCTTCCAGCACCAGCGGCAGGTCCCATGCTGGAGACCGCATGGCTGTAGGGGGACGCAGCCTCAAAGCCCCTCTTAGAAAGAGGGACACTAATCTGTGGCGCCCTACCGTGGCGCTGTCAACCCTATCATGTAGGGAGGAGATGGCAGCGACATAGACCCTCAGGGTAGAGTGCGACCGGCCACTATCCAGGAGGGACTGCAGAAATTCCAGCACCGTGGTCACAGCACAATGCACTGGATCCACGGCCCTAGCCGCACACCAGTTGGAGAACAGCTTCCACCTGTTTCCGTACTGCAACCTGGTCGATGGTGCCCTGGCACTCATGACCGTACCCCTGACAGCCGTAGTGCACTCCCTCAGCAGTGGGTCGGGCCCTGCAGTGGCCAAGCCCAGAGCTGTAGGCGAGAGGGGTCGGGATGCCAGATCTGACCCCCCAGCTGGGACAGGAGATCCCTCCTGTCGGGGAGGCGCCATGGCGTGCTGCAGCAGAGCCTGAGCAGCAGTGGATACCAGAGCCTCCCCGGCCAAAAGGGGGCCACCAGAAGGAGCCGGTGGCCCTGCAAAAGGACCCTCTGGAGTGTCGGCAGAATCAAAGGCAATGGTGGGTAGGCATAAAGAGGCCTGTCCGGCCAATCGTGCGCCAGCGCGTCCTGCCCTAAAGGGCTGGACGCTTCTGCCCAGGAGAACCAGAGGGGGCAATGCGCCGACTCCTCCGAGGCAAAGAGGTCCACCTCTGCCCTGCCGAAGAGGCCCCACATTGACTCCACCACCTCGGGGTGAAGCCGCCATTCCCCCGGTGGAGGCTTCCGTCGGGAGAGGAAGTCTGCCGCCCGATTCTGGGCCCCCGGCAAATAGACTGCACGTAGGCTGGCCAGACGGGGAGAAGCCCAAGTCAACAGGCTCTGGGATACCCGGAGTAGCCGTGCTGACCTGGTGCCCCCCTGGTGGTTCACCTGCGAAACCGTGGCCATGTTGTCCGACCGGACCAGGACATGCCGGCCTGTCAAATGGGGCAGAAAGCTGGCTAATGCCAGCTGCACAGCCCGGAGTTCCAGCACATTGATGTGTTGTGCCATGTCCCGGCCAGACCACCGTCCCTGCGCAGTCCTGCCCTGCCACACTGCGCCCCATCCCGAGAGGCAGGCATCGGTTGTCACCAACTCCCGGCGTGCCGGGATTGCGCCCATGGGCACGCCTGCCTCCAGATACGCTCTCCTTCTCCATGGGGCCAGAGAGACAAGACACTGCAGGGTCACCTTGACCCTCCTCTGCCTGTGCCACTTGGCATCTAGGTGCAGGCTGTTCAGCCACATTTGGAGTGGGCGCAGGGACAGTAAACCCAGAGGCACCACAGCTGAAGCAGCTGCCAGCTTGCCCAGAAGCTGAAGAAAAAGAATAAAAAGCAGCCTCCTGCCGGCTCTGAAGAGAGGAAGGAGGCGGAGGATGTCGTTCACCCGTCGAGGTGAAAGGTAGGCCTTCATGGCGACCGAGTCCAGGACCAACCCCAGATAGGTAACCCGTTGGGAAGGGTCCAGGCAACTCTTTGTTTGATTCACCGTCAAGCCCAGCCGGGCGACGTGCGACAGCAGGCGGGCCGTGTCCTGGGCCACCTGGGACCTGGAGGGCGCACAGACCAGCCAGTCGTCCAGATACGGCAGGATCTTCATGCCCTGCGTCTGCAGGGGTGCGAGGGCTGCCGCCACAACCCTGGTGAAAACCCTCGGGGAGAGGGAAAGCCCGAAGGGAAGTACCCTGAATTGGTAATGCCTGCCCCGATAGGCAAACCTCAGGAACCGCCTGTGGTGTGCCGCAACCGGCACATGAAAATAGGCGTCCTTTAGGTCTATAGTCGTGAACCACTCCCCCCTGGCAACTACCCTCAGGGTGTCCGCCGAGGTGAGCATGTGAAATGGTAAAATTTTTAAAAACGTGTTCAGGCCCCTTAGGTCTAGAATGGGCCTGAATCCGCCGTCTTTCTTGGTGACCAGAAAGTACGCCGAGTAGAACCCCCCGGGTTGTAACTGAGGGTCCACTGGCTCGATCGCACCCTTGGCCAGGAGGGCGGATAGCTCCTGGGCCAGAGCTGCGGCCTTCGTCGGGTCGCGGACGACTGTCATCCTGACCCGGCCAAAGGCCTGGGGCCGGCGTCGGAACTGTAATTCGTACCCCCGGGTTAAGGTGGAAACCACCCAGGGGTCTATAGTACAGGCAGCCCAATAGCTGATCTGCTGCTGGGAAAAACAGCCGACGACCGGCCCCGTGGTCCTAGCGCCTGGCCCCCCGGCCTCTGTCGGCTCTGGAGGGGTACCGGTGAGGCTCCGCGGCCCGAGGCTGCCCGGGCGATGGGCGGGCGGGGGCGCGAAAGCTATCAGCGGGCTGCTGGGCGGACCGCCGAGACCTGCGTAGGCCCTCCTCTCTTGCTGGGTAAGAGCGTGGTGGCTGGTAGCGGCCCCGGGGGGCAGCCGGGGGGGCTCTAGGCCTGCCAGGAGCGGAGACACTCCTGTGAAGACCTGACAGCTGCAGGTTGGTTTGCCTAGCTTGGGCAGCTCGCTCCAGCGTCTCCAGGGCAGCTGACCCAAACAGCTCCCCCGGTACCACTGGCACGGCTCTAAGGGCCTTCCTGCACGCCTCCGTCAGGGGCGACTGAGCCAACCAAACCTGGCGGCGAGTCTGGACCAGGGTGGACATAACACGCCCCAATTCCCTGGACATGAGGGCAAAGGCCTGTAGGGACGCGTCGCTCAGGTCCTGTGTAGACGGCTCAACTGCAGCTTGTTGCAGCGAGGTCGAGAGCGCCAGCATTAGGTGGGAGAGGGAGTTGCCAATCCGCCCCATACGTGCTGCTGCGTCATAGGCCTTCGAAAGCAGGTCGTCTGTGACCCTGCACTGGGGCCGAGGACACCTGGCATCCGGCCGCAAGGCCTGATCGGGGGTTAGAATGAGGGAGGCAATGGCGGGCTCAACGGGTGGCATGCAACCCAAACCATACTGCGCTGGATCCCGCATGGCAGCCAAGGCCCGAGCACTGGAAGAAGGACGGGGGAGAGCCTTGGCGTCCTTCCAGCAGAGGTGTAGCTCCTTTAAATACTCCTCCGAAGGAGGGACAGAGAAAGGGGCTGTGGCAGGGCTGCGCCTGAAAAAGGCGCTAGGCTGGGCCAAGTCTGCCTGAGGAGCATCGAGCCCCAGGCGAGCCAGGGCCGTACGGATGACGGCCCCGATGGGGTTACCCTCTGTGCTGTGCCCAGAGCTCTGAGTAGAGGAGCGGGAGGCCTCCCCAAAAGCGTTTGAGGATTCCTCCCCCGTGACACCCTCACTGAAGAGGTTGGCTGATGCCGCCAGCGACAGGACATCGTCCGTCCCCGGCACATCCCCCAAGGAAGGGTCAGGCCGGATGTCAGCCACCGCGCCACCTGCCCCAGGTTGCAGGGTCAGGAGGAGTTCCTGTATCCTCTCCATATCGGACGACAAGCGATCCACCTTGGATGCTAGCTCGTCCCTAGCCCTTTTCCTGGGGGGGGGGCCTGCTCTACCCCGACGCCAAGAATGGCCGGGCTGAGCAGGAGGAAGTGGCGCCATTGATGGTAGGTCGACAGCTGCCGGATGTTCCACCGCTGCGAGCCTAGCCAGCCTGAGTGCCAAGGGCATGGAGCCGCAGTTCATACAGGCCCTCTCGGTAAGGCCCTCCCTCAAATGCTCGAAGCCGAGGCAAGAGGGGCAGCGATCATGGCCATCGTCAGGCTCAAGGAGGGCCACACAGGCGCCACACACATGAGCCATCAGCAGAACACTGGGAGAGGGAGCACTGCCTTCACCAGAGAGCTACTAATTCAAGAAGAGCCAAGAAAGTGTTACCGGGAGAGGACGCGAGAGCGCAGTCTTCACCAGCAAGTGACTGGAAAAATAATTACACACTCAAATATACAGCAGTGTTCTCGGGAGAGGACGCGAGAGCGCTGTCTTCACCGGTAAGTGACTGAAAAGAAACAAACAAGTGTTACAGGGAGAGGGCGCGAGAGCGCTGCCTTCACCGGTAAGTGACTAAAAAATAAACCCCAACAGTGTTACAGGGAGAGGGCGCGAGAGCGCTGCCTTCACCGGTAAGTGACCGAAAGAAATAAACAACAGTGTTACAGGGAGAGGACGCGAGAACGCTGCCTTCACCGGTAAGTGACTGACTGGAAAAAACCTTTTACCAAATAAATTTGGTAACCCAGAACACAGCCGAGCTGTTTCTATAAGGGAGCTATCAGTAGCGAAATTAATCCCAGTAGTGAAAATAACCCCAGCAGTGTTGCCGGGAGAGGACGCGAGAGCGCTGCCTTCACCGGTAAGTGACTGAAACTAAACAAAACCTTGGAAGCTTCTACTTCAGCGCTGTACAGACCAACAGCCCCTGGAGGACGAGTTCACCCGTTGCTCCGACCCTTGGTCGCGAGGCTGCACACAGTCTGGAGCGCGATCCTTTTCAAAAAGCGAATACGCTATCCGCAAGCGGTACTACAACATGCGTCTTTGCGAGAAGATGAAAGGAACAGATCCTCTGTCGACACCGGGCTATATAGCCAATCCGGTGTCACGAGGGTCACATGTGACCTTGTTGGTATAGGTACTCGAACTGCGCATGCGCGAGACGGATAAATCCAGTGCTTAATGCACCGCCTCTGGCGGTCAGTAAGGATGAAATAGAACATGGCATTCCTAATTGTGTACAACAGTAGTTCAAATTTTCCTATTGATATAACATGATACGTGTAACCTGGATTTTTATTATACTTTGTATCGATCTTAGCGCAAAAATTAGCATGAGCCTGAATGGTTGTGAACTGGTTGCCTCGTTGGCGCAGTAGGCAGCGCGTCAGTCTCATAATCTGAAGGTCGTGAGTTCGAGCCTCACACGGGGCATAGAGTTTTAGAAACTAACTAGTATCATGCATTGTAAAAATGTTTGCAAAAAAATAGGATACCCGTGCCTGGTTCAAAGAAACTTCATTTCAAGGCTGTCTTAATGTACGGAAGGTATTACTTATGAGAATCTTGTGGCTTCTGAGAAGAAATTACTTGACAGCCATAAAACATGGCATTCTTAATTGAGTACAACAGTAGTTCAAGTTTTCATAATGATTTACATATTATGTGTTACGTGGATTTTTATTATACTTAATATCAATCAAAGCGCAAAAATTGCTCTAAGCCTGACTCTTGCTGTTCACTGGTTCCCTCGTTGGTGCAGTAGGCAGCACGTCATTCTCATAATCTGAAGGTCGTGAGTTCGAGCCTCTCACAGGGCACAGAGATTTAGAAACTAAATAGTATCATATATTGTAAAAATGTTTGTAAAAAAAATCGAATACCAGTGCTTGGTTTAAAGATTCTTGATTTCCAGGCTATCTTAATATTCTGAAGGTATTACTTCTGAGAACCTTGTTGCTTCTGGGAAGAAATGACTTGACAGCCATAAAACATGGCATTCCTAATTGTGTACAACAGTAGTTCAAATTTTCCTATTGATTTAACATGATACGTGTAACCTGGATTTTTATTATACTTTGTATCGATCTTAGAGCAAAAATTGGTATCAGCCTGAATGATTGTAAACTGGTTGCCTCGTTGGCGCAGTAGGCAGCGCGTCAGTCTCATAATCTGAAGGTCGTGAGTTCGAGCCTCACACGGGGCATAAAGTTTTAGAAACTAGCTAGTATCATGCATTGTAAAAATTTTGCAAAAAAAACGGATACCCGTGCCTGGTTCAAAGAAACTTCATTTCCAGGCTGTCTTAATGTACGGAAGGTATTACTTATGAGAATCTTGTGGCTTCTGAGAAGAAATTACTTGACAGCCATAAAACATGGCATTCTTAATTGAGTACAACAGTAGTTCAAGTTTTCATAATGATTTACATATTATGTGTTACGTGGATTTTTATTATACTTAATATCAATCAAAGCGCAAAAATTGCTCTAAGCCTGACTCTTGCTGTTCACTGGTTCCCTCGTTGGTGCAGTAGGCAGCACGTCATTCTCATAATCTGAAGGTCGTGAGTTCGAGCCACTCACAGGGCACAGAGATTTAGAAACTAAATAGTATCATATATTGTAAAAATGTTTGCAAAAAAAATCGGATACCAGTGCCCGGTTTAAAGATTCTTGATTTCCAGGCTGTCTTAATATACTGAAGGCATTGCTTATGAGAACCTTGTTGCTTCTGGGAAGAAATGACTTGACAGCCATAAAACATGGCATTCCTAATTGTGTACAACAGTAGTTCAAATTTTCCTATTGATTTAACATGATACGTTTAACCTGGATTTTTATTATACTTTGTATCGATCTTAGCGCAAAAATTGAGATGAGCCTGAATGGTTGTGAAATGGTTGCCTCGTTGGCGCAGTAGGCAGCGCGTCAGTCTCATAATCTGAAGGTCTTGAGTTCGAGCCTCACACGGGGCATAGAGTTTTAGAAACTAACTAGTATCATGCATTGTAAAAATGTTTGCAAAAAAATAGGATACCCGTGCCTGGTTTAAAGAAACTTCATTTCAAGGCTGTCTTAATGTACGGAAGGTATTACTTATGAGAATCTTGTGGCTTCTGAGAAGAAATTACTTGACAGCCATAAAACATGGCATTCTTAATTGAGTACAACAGTAGTTCAAGTTGTCATAATGATTTACATATTATGTGTTACGTGGATTTTTATTATACTTAACATCAATCAAATCGCAAAAATTGCTCAAAGCCTGACTCTTGCTGTTCACTGGTTCCCTCGTTGGTGCAGTAGGCAGCACGTCATACTCATAAGCTGAAGGTCGTGAGTTCGAGCCTCTCACAGGGCACAGAGTTTTAGAAACTAAATAGTATCATATATTGTAAAAATGTTTGTAAAAAAAATCGGATACCAGTGCCCGGTTTAAAGATTCTTGATTTCCAGGCTGTCTTAATATACTGAAGGCATTACTTATGAGAACCTTGTTGCTTCTGGGAAGAAATTACTTGACAGCCATAAAACATGGCATTCCTAATTGTGTACAACAGTAGTTCAAATTTTCCTATTGATTTAACATGATACGTGTAACCTGGATTTTTATTATACTTTGTATCGATCTTAGCGCAAAAATTGGCATGAGCCTGAATGATTGTGAACTGGTTGGCGCAGTAGGCAGCGCGTCAGTCTCAAAATCTGAAGGTCGTGAGTTCGAGCCTCCCACGGGGCATAGAGTTGTAGAAACGAAGTAGTATCATGCATTGTAAAAATGTTTGCGAAAAAATAGGATATCCGTGCCTTGTTTAAAGAAACTTCATTTCCAGGCTGTCTTAATGTACGGAAGCTATTACTTATGAGAATCTTGTGGCTTCTGAGAAGAAATTACTTGACAGCCATAAAACATGGCATTCTTAATTGAGTACAACAGTAGTTCATGTTTTCATAATGATTTACATATTATGTGTTACGTGGATTTTTATTATACTTAATATCAATCAAAGCGCAAAAATTGCTCTAAGCCTGACTCTTGCTGTTCAGTGGTTCCCTCGTTGGTGCAGTAGGCAGCACGTCATTCTCATAATCTGAAGGTCGTGAGTTCGAGCCTCTCAAAGGGCACAGAGTTGTGGAAACAAAATAGTATCATATATTGTAAAAATGTTTGCAAAAAAAATCGGATACCAGTGCCCGGTTTAAAGATTCTTGATTTCCAGGCTATCTTAATATTCTGAAGGTATTACTTCTGAGAACCTTGTTGCTTAAGGAAGAAATGACTTGACAGCCATAAAACATGGCATTCCTAATTGTGTACAACAGTAGTTCAAATATTCCTATTGATTTAACATGATACGTGTAACATGGATTTTTATAATACTTTGTATCGATCTTAGCGCAAAAATTTGCATGAGCCTGAATGATTGTGAACTTGTTGCCTCGTTGGCGCAGTAGGCAGCGCGTCAGTCTCATAATCTGAAGGTCGTGAGTGTGAGCCTCACACGGGGTATAGAGCTTTAGAAACTAACTAGTATCATACATTATAAAAATGTTTGTAAAAAAATCGGATACCAGTGCCCTGTTTAAAGAAACTTCATTTCCAGGCTGTCTTAATATACTGAAGGTATTACTTATGATAATCTTGTGGCTTCTGAGAAGAAATGACTTGAGAGCCATAACACATGGCATTCTTCATTGAGCACAACAGTAGTTCAATTTTTCATATTGATTTAACATAATATGTGTAACATGGATTTTTATTATACTTAATATCAATCTTAGCGCAAAAATTGTTGTAAGCCTGACTCTTGCTGTTCAGTGGTTCCCATGTTGGCGCAGTAGGCAGCGCGTCAGTCTCATAATCTGAAGGTCGTGAGTTTGAGCCTCACACGGGGCATAGAGCTTTAGAAACTAACTAGTATCATGCATTGTAAAAATGTTTGTAAAAAAATCGGATACCAGTGCCCTGTTTAAAGAAACTTCGTTTCCAGGCTGTCTTAATGTACTGAAGGTATTACTTTTGATAATCTTGTGGCTTCTGAGAAGAAATTACTTGAGAGCCATAACACATGGCATTCCTAATTGTGTACAACAGTAGTTCAAATTTTCCTATTGATTTAACATGATACGTGTAACCTGGATTTTTATTATACTTAATATCAATCAAAGCGCAAAAATTGCTCTAAGCCTGACTCTTGCTGTTCACTGGTTCCCTCGTTGGTGCAGTAGGCAGCACGTCATTCTCATAATCTGAAGGTCGTGAGTTCGAGCCTCTCACAGGGCACAGAGATTTAGAAACTAAATAGTATCATATATTGTAAAAATGTTTGCAAAAAAAATCGGATACCAGTGCCCGGTTTAAAGATTCTTGATTTCCAGGCTGTCTTAATATACTGAAGGCATTACTTATGAGAACCTTGTTGCTTCTGGGAAGAAATGACTTGACAGCCATAAAACATGGCATTCCTAATTGTGTACAACAGTAGTTCAAATTTTCCTATTGATTTAACATGATACGTGTAACCTGGATTTTTATTATACTTTGTATCGATCTTAGCGCAAAAATTTGGATGAGCCTGAATGGTTGTGAACTGGTTGCCTCGTTGGCGCAGTAGGCAGCGCGTCAGTCTCATAATCTGAAGGTCGTGAGTTCGAGCCTCACACGGGGCATAAAGTTTTAGAAACTAGCTAGTATCATGCATTGTAAAAATGTTTGCAAAAAAATAGGATACCCGTGCCTGGTTTAAAGAAACTTCATTTCAAGGCTGTCTTAATGTACGGAAGGTATTACTTATGAGAATCTTGTGGCTTCTGAGAAGAAATTACTTGACAGCCATAAAACATGGCATTCTTAATTGAGTACAACAGTAGTTCAAGTTTTCATAATGATTTACATATTATGTGTTACGTGGATTTTTATTATACTTAATATCAATCAAAGCGCAAAAATTGCTCTAAGCCTGACTCTTGCTGTTCACTGGTTCCCTCGTTGGTGCAGTAGGCAGCACGTCATTCTCATAATCTGAAGGTCGTGAGTTCGAGCCTCTCACAGGGCACAGAGTTGTGGAAACTAAATAGTATCATATATTGTAAAAATGTTTGCAAAAAAAATCGGATACCAGTGCCCGGTTTAAAGATTCTTGATTTCCAGGCTATCTTAATATTCTGAAGGTATTACTTCTGAGAACCTTGTTGCTTAAGGAAGAAATGACTTGACAGCCATAAAACATGGCATTCCTAATTGTGTACAACAGTAGTTCAAATATTCCTATTGATTTAACATGATACGTGTAACATGGATTTTTATAATACTTTGTATCGATCTTAGCGCAAAAATTTGCATGAGCCTGAATGATTGTGAACTTGTTGCCTCGTTGGCGCAGTAGGCAGCGCGTCAGTCTCATAATCTGAAGGTCGTGAGTGCGAGCCTCACACGGGGTATAGAGCTTTAGAAACTAACTAGTATCATACATTATAAAAATGTTTGTAAAAAAATCGGATACCAGTGCCCTGTTTAAAGAAACTTCATTTCCAGGCTGTCTTAATATACTGAAGGTATTACTTATGATAATCTTGTGGCTTCTGAGAAGAAATGACTTGAGAGCCATAACACATGGCATTCTTCATTGAGCACAACAGTAGTTCAATTTTTCATATTGATTTAACATAATATGTGTAACATGGATTTTTATTATACTTAATATCAATCTTAGCGCAAAAATTGTTGTAAGCCTGACTCTTGCTGTTCAGTGGTTCCCATGTTGGCGCAGTAGGCAGCGCGTCAGTCTCATAATCTGAAGGTCGTGAGTTTGAGCCTCACACGGGGCATAGAGCTTTAGAAACTAACTAGTATCATGCATTGTAAAAATGTTTGTAAAAAAATCGGATACCAGTGCCCTGTTTAAAGAAACTTCGTTTCCAGGCTGTCTTAATGTACTGAAGGTATTACTTATGATAATCTTGTGGCTTCTGAGAAGAAATTACTTGAGAGCCATAACACATGGCATTCCTAATTGTGTACAACAGTAGTTCAAATTTTCCTATTGATTTAACATGATACGTGTAACCTGGATTTTTATTATACTTTGTATCGATCTTAGCGCAAAAATTTGCATGAGCCTGAATGATTGTGAACTGGTTGCCTCGTTGGCGCAGTAGGCAGCGCGTCAGTCTCATAATCTGAAGGTCGTGAGTTCGAGCCTCACACGGGGCATGGAGTTTTAGAAACGAACTAGTATCATGCATTGTAAAAATGTTTGCAAAAAAATAGGATACCCGTGCCTTGTTTAAAGAAACTTAATTTCCAGGCTGTCTTAATGTACGGAAGGTATTACTTATGAGAATCTTGTGGCTTCTGAGAAGAAATTACTTGACAGCCATAAAACATGGCATTCTTAATTGAGTACAACAGTAGTTCAAGTTTTCATAATGATTTACATATTATGTGTTACGTGGATTTTTATTATACTTAATATCAATCAAAGCGCAAAAATTGCTCTAAGCCTGACTCTGGCTGTTCACTGGTTCCCTCGTTGGTGCAGTAGGCAGCACGTCATTCGAATAATCTGAAGGTCGTGAATTCGAGCCTCTCACAGGGCATAGAGTTTTAGAAACTAAATAGTATCATATATTGTAAAAATGTTTGTAAAAAAAATCGGATACCAGTGCCCGGTTTAAAGATTCTTGATTTCCAGGCTATCTTAATATTCTGAAGGTATTACTTCTGAGAACCTTGTTGCTTCTGGGAAGAAATGACTTGACAGCCATAAAACATGGCATTCCTAATTGTGTACAACAGTAGTTCAAATTTTCCTATTGATATAACATGATACGTGTAACCTGGATTTTTATTATACTTTGTATCGATCTTAGCACAAAAATTGACATGAGCCTGAATGATTGTAAACTGGTTGCCTCGTTGGCGCAGTAGGCAGCGCGTCAGTCTCATAATCTGAAGGTCGTGAGTTCGAGCCTCACACGGGGCATAAAGTTTTAGAAACTAACTAGTATCATGCATTGTCAAAATGTTTGCAAAAAAATAGGATACCCGTGCCTTGTTTAAAGAAACTTAATTTCCAGGCTGTCTTAATGTACGGAAGGTATTACTTATGAGAATCTTGTGGCTTCTGAGAAGAAATTACTTGACAGCCATAAAACATGGCATTCTTAATTGAGTACAACAGTAGTTCAAGTTTTCATAATGATTTACATATTATGTGTTACGTGGATTTTTATTATACTTAATATCAATCAAAGCGCAAAAATTGCTCTAAGCCTGACTCTGGCTGTTCACTGGTTCCCTCGTTGGTGCAGTAGGCAGCACGTCATTCTAATAATCTGAAGGTCGTGAATTCGAGCCACTCACAGGGCACAGAGTTTTAGAAACTAAATAGTATCATATATTGTAAAAATGTTTGTAAAAAAAATCGGATACCAGTGCCCGGTTTAAAGATTCTTGATTTCCAGGCTATCTTAATATTCTGAAGGTATTACTTCTGAGAACCTTGTTGCTTCTGGGAAGAAATGACTTGACAGCCATAAAACATGGCATTCCTAATTGTGTACAACAGTAGTTCAAATTTTCCTATTGATATAACATGATACGTGTAACCTGGATTTTTATTATACTTTGTATCGATCTTAGCGCAAAAATTAGGATGAGCCTGAATGGTTGTGAACTGGTTGCCTCGTTGGCGCAGTAGGCAGCGCGTCAGTCTCATAATCTGAAGGTCGTGAGTTCGAGCCTCACACGGGGCATAGAGTTTTAGAAACTAACTAGTATCATGCATTGTAAAAATGTTTGCAAAAAAATAGGATACCCGTGCCTGGTTCAAAGAAACTTCATTTCAAGGCTGTCTTAATGTACGGAAGGTATTACTTATGAGAATCTTGTGGCTTCTGAGAAGAAATTACTTGACAGCCATAAAACATGGCATTCTTGATTGAGTACAACAGTAGTTCAAGTTTTCATAATGATTTACATATTATGTGTTACGTGGATTTTTATTATACTTAATATCAATCAAAGCGCAAAAATTGCTCTAAGCCTGACTCTCGCTGTTCACTGGTTCCCTCGTTGGTGCAGTAGGCAGCACGTCATTCTCATAATCTGAAGGTCGTGAGTTCGAGCCTCTCACAGGGCACAGAGATTTAGAAACTAAATAGTATCATATATTGTAAAAATGTTTGTAAAAAAAATCGAATACCAGTGCTTGGTTTAAAGATTCTTGATTTCCAGGCTATCTTAATATTCTGAAGGTATTACTTCTGAGAACCTTGTTGCTTCTGGGAAGAAATGACTTGACAGCCATAAAACATGGCATTCCTAATTGTGTACAACAGTAGTTCAAATTTTCCTATTGATTTAACATGATACGTGTAACCTGGATTTTTATTATACTTTGTATCGATCTTAGCGCAAAAATTGGTATGAGCCTGAATGATTGTGATCTGGTTCCCTCGTTGGTGCAGTAGGCAGCACGTCATTCTCATAATCTGTAGGTCGTGAGTTCGAGCCTCACACGGGGCATAAAGTTTTAGAAACTAGCTAGTATCATGCATTGTAAAAATTTTGCAAAAAAAAACGGATACCCGTGCCTGGTTCAAAGAAACTTCATTTCCAGGCTGTCTTAATGTACGGAAGGTATTACTTATGAGAATCTTGTGGCTTCTGAGAAGAAATTACTTGACAGCCATAAAACATGGCATTCTTAATTGAGTACAACAGTAGTTCAAGTTTTCATAATGATTTACATATTATGTGTTACGTGGATTTTTATTATACTTAATATCAATCAAAGCGCAAAAATTGCTCTAAGCCTGACTCTTGCTGTTCACTGGTTCCCTCGTTGGTGCAGTAGGCAGCACGTCATTCTCATAATCTGAAGGTCGTGAGTTCGAGCCTCTCACAGGGCACAGAGATTTAGAAACTAAATAGTATCATATATTGTAAAAATGTTTGTAAAAAAAATCGAATACCAGTGCTTGGTTTAAAGATTCTTGATTTCCAGGCTATCTTAATATTCTGAAGGTATTACTTCTGAGAACCTTGTTGCTTCTGGGAAGAAATGACTTGACAGCCATAAAACATGGCATTCCTAATTGTGTACAACAGTAGTTCAAATTTTCCTATTGATTTAACATGATACGTGTAACCTGGATTTTTATTATACTTTGTATCGATCTTAGCGCAAAAATTGGTATGAGCCTGAATGATTGTGAAATGGTTGCCTCGTTGGCGCTACCTAAATCCGATCCGTCTGCGGTTATTGAACTGTTAACCCGCGAACTTGGGTTATGTTTACCAGCGTTACTATAGAGATCATGACGATAGCTGATGCAACGGGAGTCCGGGCGTGTGCAGGACCGAACCGCGATGTATTATCACTGTTCCACTGCGCATAGACAGTAAAAAGTAGCCTGGACGGTAGAGGGGTTAGAAACCAATAAATGAAAATAGGCTATTTATTTCAGGTAGCCTATTTTTTCCCCCCCAAAAAAACAAAAGAAAAATGGAATCACGTTCCCAGAACCCCCCTAGGTTGTGCGAACGCCCCCCGTTGAGAAACCATGCTCTTGATGCTTTTCATGACAAATCAGGCATAAAAAGGGGTTATGTTCAAGAACATTTTACGTGGGTGATTACAAACTGATTATCCAAGGTGTCAGTCTTATTACCGTAACTCTATAAATAACCCTATAAAAAATCCGGGAATTTTTCTGAAATTGTAGTCACACTCCATGATCATGTACACTGTAAACGATTTAATGTTAAATTAACAGTAACTTACTGGCAATAATTATCCACTAGTTGATGTATTTCCTATCACAGTAAAACTACTGTCAAAACTTATAACAGTAGTACAACAGTACTGTCGTTTGTTTTACAGTAGTTGTATTGTACTGTAACATTAAAGGTTGGATAGGTGATTTGCTTTTTTGGCCATTTTTGCAAAATTACTTGAAATCCTTATCATAACCCGCTTACAGCCACTGAGTTAGAAGTACTGACATGAAAATTAAACAAGTCAATCATCTGTGGAACGGGCAGGGCTCGAAAAACTCCAGCCAATCATTTCCATTGCCACCGAGTTGCATTGGACAGTAAGTACGTCAATCAAACGGTCGTACTGCACTCCCCCTCCCCCGCGCCCCGCGCGCGACCCCTTCGTGCAGTACTCGTGACCCAGAGCTCGTGACCCAGAGCAAGCTCCTGTTTGTTGTGGGGATGGTGGCGTCTTGTCTGCCATGGAAATTGTCTTCTACTGCTAGGTCCAAATGTGGATTAACTAGTTCCCCACCAAATCACCACCACCAGCAAAGAGAAGGAAAACTCTTTTTCAGAGAGTAATTGATAATAAAAACGCTGAAAGAGAAAAACTGAAATCAAGAATAATCCTAGGCGCTGCTTTCGAACGTTGGCGGCAACTGACGGACGAAAAGGGTCTAAAAACCGATGCTTGTGTGGCGGTTGACCTAGTTTCAAAGTTTATACCGTTTATACTCGGTAATACCGGTGTGGAGACGAGTGTATTACTCGGTGTGAAAATGTCCACACCGCGGCAACCCTAGTGAAAACCAGGACTTCCAATACAATTATATGAAACAAACATACATTTTCTAAAAATAGTAATGATTTATGTGACCGTTTAATGTTTATAACATCTGGTCCAACCATAGCAGCGAGAACGTATTCTCAGCAGGGGGTGCTGGGAAAAAAAAAAACTCAGCCTGCACTAGACTCGCAACTCGTTACATTGATAAAAAAAGATGTATAGCAGCGCAGCTCAATTACACCAGTGCATGCGCGCACAGTTGAAAATCGATCGTTCACATCCAGCTGCTCACAGAACAAGTTAAGCGCACCACCGCTACCCTCACACTTTTTCATATAACCTTTTTTCAGCACTAGGTCATATGAGCATTAAATAAATGCTGCGTCTCAAAATGCCTTGGACAGCAGCGAGGATGACTCGCTTTGCCACGGGCCGAAACAGTTCGGAGCGACCACAGCCAGAGAGAACACAGCGGGGCAGAGGAGTGTCAGGAATAGTCTTTGGTGTACACATCAGTACGGCCTATTTGCATTACTGTTTAGTGGCAATCATGCAGTGTTTTATTCGATGCCTTTTTATTTTCGTATATTATTTCAATGAATACAATTTATTTATTCATAAAAAACGGATCTGGTCTTCAAATCTTTTTTCCAAATATAGGTCGTCTTACAATGGGGTTTGTGTTCATATTCGGACCAATAAGGTACAGCGGGCGCTTACATGACGTTAAGCATTTCCAGGTGCATAATGTGACGCTTCAGAACCTAAAATCCCGTTTCTCCCCGTTGACACGACAACACATAACCGGCGTTTTCAGAAATCTCCACTTTGGCCGGAGTTTTTAGAAATGATCGTTTTCTGTGATAAGACAGGGCCTCGGACAGGGGGTGTTGCAGCACCCCCAGCACTCCTACTTCCCGCGGTACTGGGTGCAACTTACAGCTGAATGTAGTGCCATGTTGTTAAACGAAAACCTACGCTAGCCTGGCTCGCTCTCGCGCATCTCTGTTCGCGCTCGTGCATGATTGCGCGTCCAGGTACTTGGAATGGGTGGAGTCAGAGTCAGCGTTGAAGGAGAGGGGCTAGGACCATTTGAGTTGTGTATTTTCAAAATCTGCTGGCGTTTCGCAAATCACCTACCCAACCTTTAAGTACAGTATTTTACTGTTATTTATTTTTTTGTTTGAGTACTACTGTTAAATATATAACAGTACAATACTGTATCTCATTTTACAGGTACAGTAGTATACTGTTAAATTATTCTTACTTTTACTGTTATTTATATGCCAGTATTCTTACTTTTACTGTTATTTATATGACAGTTCTACTGTATAACAAACTCTATTTATCAGAATAAAATACATTTTCTATAGCTATAGACATTTGAAGGATTGATTTACAAAAAAAGCTGACATTTTATTTTAAATAACAATTTCTAACAACTTTAAATTTCAAAAATCATCAATGGTAATTATAATTCATATTATTCTTAACAATTATTTCAGGATTGAATAAACAACAATCAACAGCAATAAACAACAATATCAAACAATTTATCGTATATACATATAATATATATATATAGTATCTTTAAAAAAATAGAAAACAAACAACAATATTCAAATCAAAGAAATAATTCACTGTATGAAAAGAACAGGAGAAAAGTCACAGAAACATTCCTCTTTGCCAAGAATAGTGTTACACAAGTTACAACCATATTTAAAAATATACATATGCATATACATTTAACTACAAATGTATATATGCATATACATTTAACTACACACTACACACAGACATTTTTAACTACCACTGATACGCAAAAATATCTATTAACCTCAGAAGAGTATAAACACAGGACATAGTGTTCCTTTCCATCAATAGATAAAAACAAGAGGAGGCCACAAAGTGAGGGGTATGAGCACAGAGTGCTTGAGAGTTTGAGAGTGGGTCGATGAAGCAGCAGCTCCTGGCACAGCAACGCAGGCTGAAACCCTGTCAAGTTCTGAAAGTGGTCTGTAAAGGAAAAAAAAAAAAAGTTGACTCAGCAAAAAATAATTAAAAATGCAAAACTCACATTATTAAAACAGTGTGAAGGCACAGGGACACTGCTCTTCACTTACCACACTGGACAAGCAATTTTAAAAGGCTAAGTGAATGAAAATATAAGTCTTGACATATTTATTGGCCCCTTTCAATTGCATTCTGATGGAGTACAGAGCCAAAGAAAATGTCACTGGACTCAAGACTGCCCTATGTGCAGTAGCACTGTGAAATATAGGTGGTATGTTCATTTGGTTACTGTTAATTAATTAGTCTACTTGACTATGTGCACAGCCTTATTTGCCCAGTTAATAGTCATTCAATCAATACTCTTACCTTAGAAATTCTGCCAATCAAATTCGGTGAAGTCCCTTATGAATGCAGCCACGTGGGGATTGAGGGCCACCTGCTCCCTCTGCACCATCTTATTCATCTTCTTGCTCATCTGGAACTTCGGCGTGCACTTGGAAAATTCAGGATTGATCCTGACGAGAAACCTAAAAAATACAAAAATGTATTAAACCCATCGCTCGTGCACAATCTGTTTTGAGTGGTTTAAATCTGATTTAAATAATAGGACAGAAATGTGTGACATGCACGCAAAGATAGATGTAACCTCAAATAAAATAAGACTTCACCTTTTGATCAGCAATCAAATTAACCTAATAGGCTCGTTACGTTAGATCTAAATGCTGGGAATTGTATGTTACATGTTACACATTATAATGAAGTTCATCATAGCCATCTCTACAGTAATAATAAGGGGTCTTTTATTGGACCTTTAACTGTCTTTAGGCCGATCATATTCGTTATGTGAAGGGAGAAATAGTAAACCTCCTTTATTTGGATTTGTAAATTAATTTGTATCACTTAAAAGTAGGTTTTCTAGTAAAATAATGTAACCCAGGTAGTAAATCTTCCAGGCTATTACCTCCATTATTTTGGAAAATTAAGCTGCATTCCATGTGATTTGTTGTTAAAGGCCCACTATGCAACTTTTTTAGCCAAAATTACATTAAGTATGCAGGTTGAGAGTTATGCTGATGGTTCTGCATCCATTTCTGGGTCGATTGGTGGGTGTGTCATTTACCCATGTCGCCTCTCCAGTGAAAAAGCGCATATGCAACTTGATCTGTTCGGACCGACACAATCCGGATGTGACGCAGCGGAAGTATCCTCGAAAATGTAGTCAGATTGTAGTTTCGAAAATGCTTTACGGCACAGACACACACCCAAACATGGCACCGGCTAGATATAAACAGCCAGTTGCGAGGCAATTGTTGCATTCATCATGGATCAATCGACTAATGGTACGGCCACACCAACCGCGTTACTCGCGTTGGATAACGCGAGTAACGCGCCTAACCTGACGCTTGATCATTGTGTGTCACAAAAATGGTTCAACGCGCCTGTGGCTGCGCTAGAGTCCGAGGTAGGAAACCCAAACGCCGCCGTGTTTGGGTGCATGATAGAGTTTAGATCGGGTTAGATTAAATAATCTCGGATATAAATAACGATCTCATCTCATCTCATCTCATCGTCATCCGTTTATCCGGGGTCGGGTCGCGGGGGGAGCAGCTCAAGCAGGGGGCTCCAGACTTCCCTTTCCCGGGCCACATTGACCAGCTCTGACGGGGGGATCCCGGGGCGTTCCCAGGCCAGTGTTGAGATATAATCTCTCCACCTAGTCCTGGGTCTTCCCCGAGGTCTCCTCCCCAATGGACGTGCCTGAAACACCTCCAAAGGGAGGCGCCCAGTGGGCATCCTTGCCAGATGCCCGAACCACCTCAGCTGACTCCTTTCTAAGCAAAGGAGCAGCGGCTCTAATCCGAGTTCCTCACGGATGACTGAGCTTCTCACCCTATCCCGCGACGCCAGCCACCCTTCTGAGAAAACTCATCTCGGCCGCTTTTACCCGCGATCTCGTCCTTTCGGTCATCACCCAACCCTCATGACCATAGGTGAGGATAGGAACGAAGATCGACCGGTAGATCGAGAGCTTTGCCTTGCGGCTCAGCTCTCTTTTCGTAACAACGGTGCGGTAAAGCGAACGCAATACCGCCCCCGCTGCTCTGATTCTCCGGCCAATCTCACGCTCCATAGTACCCTCACTCGCGAACAAGACCCCGAGGTACTTGAACTCCTTCACTTGGGCTAAGGACTCGTAAATAACGATAATCGGGTTAAATAACTTCACATGGTGTGTCTGGTGTGTTTCCAGCATTCGTAGTGTTGATCAGGAGAGAAATAGACCGCCAAGACGTTGAGGATGCTTAGCAACCAGAGACTCTGTCCATGCAAGTGAACGGAGCGTTCACTCTTCGTCATAACTATCAAACCGAACATCCTTCACATTCACCGAGCGAACATTATGAAAGTAAAATGCACATTTCTCGCTAAAAATGTTTCCATAAACGCATTTAATGGCGTAACTATGTTACTATTTCCACCCAGAATAAAGAAAGATGTCGGCCGTATGCTTCTGTGCAAGGGTCACTACAGTAACGAATTGCTTTACGGCACAGACCCCCAAACACGGAACCGGCTCGATATAAACACAAGTAACTAAGGGATTGTTATATTCATCATAGATCAGCCGACTAAAAAGAGACAGAGAAACCCAATATCGGAGGAACAGAAGAAGAGAAAAGGGAGACTGACCGACAGAGAGGCCAGACACGAGTAAACGTTGGGCAAGCTTTTCAGGAATAGCGTGAACTGAAAGAAAAAGAAGACTGCAAATCAGACGCCGACTCGGCCGTGTTGCTTTTGAAATTGAAAGTACCCTTGGGTGAACTTTGTCTTCGTGGTATTCTTGATTCTGATAGTCTCTGTACAAATGTGTTTGCTCAACCATTTAGTTGTGAGCCCTGTAAAAATTGTTTTCTCGACCGTTTGTTGTGAGCCCTGTATGTTTCTAGCTTGCTTGCAACCATATAAACACCTTTGTTTCCATGGGTGTTTTGCTGTTCGTCTGTCCCCCAGATACAGACTGAATCCCCGAATCCAGGTTCTTGTTTATTTCGATTATTATGTTGGCCAAACCTCTTACACTGATTGTTCTGTTCAACCTAAGATAAAACAATTATAACCTAGGGTATAAATTCTCCCGGTGAACTATAAAAAAGGATAGATTTATGTTTATTGCAATGCAAATACACCCTTTTAAAAATGTATAACCTTGTCTACACTTTATGAACATCTACTTCGGACATGGCTCCACGCATTCGCCGGCTTCTTTGAAAACAAATGCACATGGCTCGCGTAGAAGTGCATGGGGAAGGGACGTCAACGAGTTGTTACGACAGTGTTGTGAAATATCTACTACGAAGCTGTAGGGGGCGCTGTGTAGAGTAATGTGCGTGCCAAAACCAAGAAAACAGCGAAGATATTCCCGAAGTTGCATAGTGGGCCTTTAAATTTAGTTTTTTAAAGAAATAACCTATTCCCAATTTGGTCACAAGGTGGTAGCTGAGGCGCAGTCAATACACTCTTTTAGTTGCGAAGAAAAAACGCTACAAGTCATCATCTTACTCGCACGTGTTTCTTTGTTCTTCCTCGTGCCTGCTACGCAGTTCGTGCGGATGTTGGAGAAACAACATAGCTGTACCTTGATAAAACTGAGTCAGAAAGTTGATAACTGAAATAGAAAGTAAATATTGATAAACATTGAGACGATTGAGAAGCTGTGGACATCGTGTAGAACTCTGTTGAACTATTGATTGATATTCCGGTGAGTTATGGCCGCTGCTCAGCATGATACGTTAGCATGCTAACTGTATTAGCGATTTGTTGCGCGCTGCTAAAACTACAGAGATTAGCCTTGGACTTTTATCAAAAACCAGTCGGGATATTGTTGAAAAGGTGGTAACATGACTATATGAACATGTGATAAGTGTATATGTGCTGTGTTTATGTGTATGTGGACATTTATTATGGACTTAATGAATATTTTTCTTGTGGTTTTTCTTGTGGAGCCCTTCAGAGGACCGTCATCGGTCCATATCCCCATCCTGGTTGCTTTCCATCTTCTGCCAGGGGATCATCATTCACATTGCCATTTCATCCTGCAATACTCTTCCTGGACTGCCTCATCTGACATCCGTTGGGGTGGTAGGACTTCCGGTGTGGCCTCAAATTTTTATTATTATTTGTATTGTTTATTTTTCCTGAGATCTCAGAGGTTTTTGTTTGGTACAATTTCATTTAAGAAAACCACTTGTGGCTCACCAGAACTCAAAGGAAAAAGATACTAAGGTTTAAGGTTCTTCGTGAATTTAACAATATTACTGTGTTATCATACTAAGGTTTAAGGTTCTTTGTGAATTTAACTATATTACTGTGTTATCATACTAAATTGTTTATTACTATTACTAGAAGTGTGGTACTTTCGTGCCTTAGCAGTATTTTGTTATTCATTCCATATATCTGCATTGTGGAATACTGACTCCATAAATTTGTTTTCAATGTATATATTTTCTTCAAACTAAATCGCCAATCGGTTGTCGTGTGAGTTATTTGGGGTGGATATTACAGGTATATCCTTACAGTATACCTGGAAAGATAACAACCAATCTCCTCATCGAATCTAAAATAGATAATGACCCCTGCCTCTTGGTTTTATAAACACACTAGCTTAAGGACTTAGGTGCCAGAGGGGTTACAAA